>NC_048232.1:47736122-47766335 GCF_002007445.2 Ailuropoda melanoleuca
GGCTCTAAAATAAATAAATCTTAAAAAAAAAGAAAAGAAAAAGGCTTTGGGAAGGAATTTGATACAGTGAATTTCAGCATGTTGAAATATATATGCCTATTGCATATCTATCAGAAAATCTAACAAAGAGGCTTGAGTGATGAATGGAAATTTGAGAGCTATCACATATTTGGGGGTTAATAAGGCCTTCACATTAGATGAGTTTCCTAAAGAAAATACAAAGGGGTGAGAAGAAGATCAGATGCCGAGGATACTCTAAAGAATATTCTGAAACAAATTTTACACAAGACATCTGGGAAAGGAAAGTCAGAGAGATAAAAGAGAGCCAGAAAAGAGCATGGAGGAAAATGCAATCCAAGAGAGATTTTTCAAGGTAAATAACAACAACAACAAACGTGTTTAATAATATTCTATTTTTGCAGGGAAACAAAGGCTAAAGAAAGCGAAGCACCTATTTAGCAGCATAAATGACCATGGTAATACTTGTCAAGGCAAAATTCAATGATGGGAGCAATTGCTACTATAATGGGTAGAAGCTGAAGTTAAGATAAGCCAAATAAATGAGTAGCTTAATAGCAATATTCTTTGAGGGGGCGCCTGGGTGGCTCAGTCAGTTTAAGCATCTGCCCTTGGCTCAGGTCATGATCCCAAGCCATGCATCAAGCCCTACATTGGGCTCCCTGCTAGGCAGGAAGCCTGCTTTTCCCTCTCCCTCTGCCTGCTGCTCCCCCTGCTTGTGCTCTCTCTGTCAAATAAATAAAATCTTTTTTTAAAAAAAAAGATTATTTTTTGAAGGATCTTGGCTTTGTAGAGAAGATAAGAGATAGGTTTCACTAGTCATAGAACACAATGATTAATGGGAACTTTTTTCTTTTTAAATACAGAAGTGTATAAAAAGCTATTTACCATAAAAACAAAAACAAAAACCATAGAGTGTGACAGACTGAAGACCCTGTAAAGAATATACCAATCAGTAGGTCAAATCCTATTGGGGAGAGAAGATGACATGCTCAAAAGCACAGAGGTAAGATTTGTCTTAGGGCAAAAAAACAAAAACAGAAAAACAACAAAAAAACACCTCTTCCTCAGATTTCACAGAAATCTGTACTGGACAGTTGACTTTTTAGCATACAATATAGGAAAATACACTCTGTTGAGGTAGAACAAGGCTTACTCTTTCATAAGATTTAAAGATCCTTTTGATGGTAAGGCACAACACGCTTGACAGTCCACTAGATTGAAGGCAGAACTTTGTTACTTCAGCTTCAAGTGAGAGAATACAGGGCCACACAGTCTGGGTAATACTGACCTGGAACTGTAGGGGGGCAGCTGATGTATGGCAGGTGAGGTGGTATTAGTTAATATTTCAAGGGCTCCCTGCAGTTTGGCTAATTTGAATAATTTCTCAGTCTCCAGGGCATAGAGGTGGTCCCTCCTTGTTGGATACCTGGTCCAGGGGCAATTAGGGATGGTGTATAGCAGTCAGAATTGTAAGAGCCCGATAAGAGAAATGTTTGGAATGTGGACTTAATTAGCTGCTCAAGGAGGTCCTCAAAACTAGATCAAACCAGCACTTAAAAAAAAAAAAAAGCTTTATTACACACACGGAAAAAGATAGAGAAGTATCTGTCAATGGATTGGCTGAGGGATATAACACAGAAAAATAACTGCCAAGCTTAAAGTAACTGACATCACTTCCAGGCACTGTTTTGAGCATTATGCATATGTTATTTCAATCATGACTACCACATGAGGTAAATGCCATAATACCTGAGGCTTATAGACAAGGTATCTGAGTCACAGAGACCTTAAGTAGTATACTCAAGGTCCTAGGAGTCTTACATTGGAGATAAAGGGGCCAAAACAGCATTAACCCTAGAGCTCAGGCTCGTAACTCCTCTCTTAGCCATGCTCACTAAAGCTGATTGTCTTGCTGACATGGAACTTGTGGTGACTATATAGGTGTAATTACATCTATGCTCAGAAATGTGCCATTTCTCCTAGAAATGCTAAGCATGTAAGAAAGAAGGAATTGGGGTTTATAGGATAAACCACTAGCAGGAAAAAGGATGTGGATGTTGTGAATTAGGGCTTAAGGGGTCCAAATAAATAATACATGCTTTATTACCCAAGAATGGAACAAACTGAGAGAAAGGTGCAGGAGTATGAATAATAAAAACAAAACCTCACCTTAATTCCTATGGAAGATGTTTATAGAATATGGCTTTCCTTCTGCAACCCATGAAAATACTGATTCTCATCCCTGAGCTAGATATACTTACCTGTCACTTGTGTAGCTGATTAACTAGTTTTCTGTTCTTTCTCTTCCTAGGACAGACTTCTTTTCAAATGGAGATCAGATAATTATGCAAGATCTATTTAAATAGGCATGTTCCCCAAACGGAAGAGGCTGAGCTAAGCATACCCAGTTCCTTCCCTTAAACTCAAAGATAATTCGTTTGCCTTTCCTAAGTAAAAATTTTTTTTTAAAGAATAAAGAGGGCCAGAGATGTCAGTTTATGGAAGACCCTACATGGAGACAGGAGGAGAAAGTAATTACCTTGCCTATTCCTATCCCCTTGCAATTCTGAGTCCAGGCGAAACAACTGATCGTGGAGTTAGCTTATTGGAGAAGGAAGTGAAGACATACTTGGAATATGGATTGCAAGAAAAGGATGAATTTGAGGGTCTGGAAGCTCATGGGTGGGGGGAGATTAATAGGGATGCACATTTGTAGTACAACTAGAAGGCAGGAGGTAGTGGTGGAGATAGATGTGAGAAAGCTTTTCACGAGAGGAAAGGGTAGTTTTGTTTTGTTTTGTTTTGTTTTGTTTTGTTTTTCATTGATAATAAGGATGTGAACAGGAAAGGCAAATAGGTTTCATCTTGAGTGCTAGCCCCAGCTGGTTGGTATGGGCACTTAAAACATTATGGTGAGAAAACTGAAAAACAATTTTCAAAGTGTATTTAAAAGGATACTAACATTGATTTTTTCTGTCATGCATAGTTATGAAGAGGGAACAGAGGTTCGTATGCTGAGTGCTTGTTATCAGTGGAAAAACAGGAGCAAGATTTGAAGTGAAATGTAGATGAATTATTTTTAGGAAAAAAGGAACAGAAAATTGATGCTCTGTTAATAGGATATCCACATAATGGCTTTTCTCAGACATTTGCAAAAGTAGAGTGAAATGGATAATTATAAATTAAAAGTCTATAGTAAATGCACAGTATAACTTAATCAGTTAAAAATGTTCTTTTTCTAAGAGGACTGGCCAAACACCATTAAGAGGCACTAGGAGAATGGAGACATTTTCTACTCTTCATCCCCAAGATAAAATATATTATTGTTAATATATTTACTGCCCCTTCCTACTGACCTGTGCTTATGAGAGACTTAAATTGTTAAGTGATTGGCTTTACCCAGTTAGTAATGAGTGAAAGAGCTGCCATGTGTGTCTCCTCTTGTGCATGCTAGTCTTCCAGAAGACAGTGTGTCCCAGATAGGGGCAGCACCTTTAACCAACATCTGAAATGAAGAGGTGAAAAGTAGAGCCACATTGTATCACCACAGACATTGGTTTTTGTCAGTTTTAGCCAGTTTGTTTCTTCAGCGTTGTTTAGACTAAGATATCCGACACAGTGCCTACACTTGAGTTTGAGAAACTTAAATGCTATTTCCTTCACCCAATGAAGGAGAATGTAATTAAGTTGATTATAACTCATGCTTTGTTCAAGTGTTGTAAAGATAACTGATGTTAATGAGGATCAAAATAGTCATTCCTCAGTGACCATCAGGAGTCTAATTCTAGTCATTCCGTGACCAATAATATTAATGTGGAAAGTTAAGCAGATGAACCTATTAAGCATATCGAAAACTCAGCAATAGTTTCTAAAGAGATGACTAACATAATGTGCTAATTCATCAAGACTCTCATTCTGGTAAGTTTAATTAAGCATTCTTTCACTTAAAATACAATTCCGTTTACTCTTACGTTTTCCGAAGCACAATGCAAAAGGACTTTTTATGAAGCAAGATCTAATAAATTACTTCACTGTTTCTTTGCTTTTCACACTTAACAGATACTTCAGTTTCAAAATGTCCATTGTACTCAAAGAAAGAATTGTCATTTGTGATTAGAGTATGCTTAAAGTTTATAAAATTCTCACTTGGTCCCCAAATCACACTCCATGTGGACTTTCCAAAACGTAAAGAAAATGGATGAAGCTGGGGGGTACATATCTGAACGGCAGTCATGGCAGAGACAGGAAAGAGCATGAGGAAGAAAACAAAAGAATGTAAAAGCAATAGGGTGTGAAAATTGAGTGAATGAAACTTTTTTTCATCGCATAGTGTCTGGCTTAATGGCTTCTTTGCTGAATATATTTTGAAGGGCTACTTGGATTACCTTTTCCGGTTTATTTCTCCGTCTATCGAAACCATGTAAAGATGGTAGTCTATACAGAACACCCAAGGCTTTTCTGGAAAAGAAGAGATTTTCTGCAAGTACGATTGCTTTGTAAGATAGAAATTTATACCCCATTTTCAGTGCTTTTCATCTTATATTTCATGTTTTGCTTATGTATCTATTTTTCTCAACTAGACTGTTTAGACTAAATCAGAGGAGGTTTATTCTGTATGTTTATATTCCTAGTGGTTGGCACAGTGCATGGCACATGGTAGGTGTTTATTAAATGTTTCTGAGAACTTTCTAAGGTTTAACTGTTTTATTGAACATCATAGGTTAGAGGATTCACTTGACTTTGTTTTGACAGCTTTGGGTAAATTTTAAGTGGTAAAGAAGTCAGTAATTAGAGAGTTCAAACTCTGCCAAGTATATGTATGTGATTATTTATAACTTTTCAGTATAATGATAAAAGACTCTAACATTTTTTTCCCGGGTGGCTTATTGGTATATCTGATTAATCTTGTCACTGGTATATACTAATTTTAAATTCATTATTTCATAAGCTACCTTGAAATCTTTGAAAATAAACCTGATTATTATTATTTTTTAAATATTTATTTATATATGAGAGAGAGAGAGATGGTGCACAAGTGGGGGAGGGGGCTGAGGGACAGAATATCAAGTGGACTCCTGCTGAGTGCAAAGCCTGAAGGGGGGGCTAGATCTCATGGCTCATAAGATCAGGACCTGAGCCCAAACCAAGAAATAGACACTTAACCAACTGAACCACCTAGGCATCCCTACACCTGATTATTTTTAAAAAAATGAGTGCATTGAGGTAAAATATATTTTGTTTGCTAACATGCCTGTTCACTAATTTCTCATTGAAAAATTAAAATCATCCTTTGTTTCTATAATGAAAATAATTTTGTATGGAAAAAGATGAAACTTTTTTTCATCAAAAGACAAAAACTATATTTTCATTATAGAAACACTTAGAGATTTCCTTGTCTTCCCATTACTAATGCATGAATCTATTAAATCAAAATTGACAATTATAATAGGAGACTAAAATATTTAAGGATCACCATATTTAAGTATCTGTCAACAGGCAAGATAATGGTAATATTATAAGTATGTGTCACACATAAGTTTTTACACATTACATAAGAATATTGAAAAGAACACTTTTCAAGCACAGTTAAACAGAAAACTAATCATTTCTGATGGTATGAAGAACAAAGTGACTGGCTTTGAGAATGATGGAAGGATTGGACATAGTGAAGTTTAAAGAATTTTAGTGATATGATTCATAATAAACATGTACAAATAGAATTCTAAATAAAGGTCAGTGTTAAGAAAGAAGAAGAAATATTCTTGAAATGCTCCCATGTGAGACTGACTTGAGTAACAGCAGAATATTCAATAAAGTTTTCATTCAGAAGACTTGGGGAAATAGACTTTGGGAAAAGCTTGGGATATGTGCAAAGACTGAGGAGTCTGTACAGATCCTTAATGATTCTGACTGTATGGTAAATCATATCAAGTGAGCAAGACAGAAGAATAAGTTTTCCTATTTTCACTCAACACATGCATGCACACACACACGTGCACACACAAACCTATATATATGCACAGTGCCACACATAAGCATTATGTGTCTGTAAATGTACAAGTACACATATGAACATATGGATGTGTTTATTTGAAAGCGCAAGTATGCATATCTGTGTGTGTATATGTACGTGAATATCCAAATACAAAAGGTATGTATATGCATGTGTATGATCTCTAAGCTGAACAAATACCCTGAATAACAAAAGAGAAAAGTGACGTATGGATCATGGGATATGTTACTATTTTGATTCCTTTTCCCAATTCAATATCCTTTTCCAGGAGGTATTTTCAATTTTTTTTTCAAATAAGTTAGCACATCCATTAAAGAACTTTCCCACACACTGAGATATTCCAAAGTGTTAATATAAAATTTCAAGTTTAAATTTGATAGAATGTCTAAACTCTCCTTTAATTTGTTCAGTTCTTCTATTGCCTTTGTAGTGAGACATTCCAACATCTTCCTATTGCACACATTGTTTTCTAGAATCACAGCTTAGAAAAGCTTAAAATGTTGGCATTTTTAGTGCTTCCTTTGAGGAACATTTACTAAATATTTCAAATTGATAATTGAACATTATGGAATTTCAGTTTAAAGGACTTACTGTCAAAAAGTCTAATACCATTTTAGGACACTTAGTTTGATTTTACATTTATCTTTTGAAAGACTCAAACAATTCTAAAATCCAATTAATGAAGAATAACAGAGAGAGAAAGTATTACTGCCAAGTTGAAGCACTGTTCAGCATTCAACATCAGCTTTGTAACAAAATTTATATTTCAGCAACTCTCAGTGTTTAAATACAACTACGGTTTGTATTTTGATTTTAGAATATCATAGTTTTGTTTAAGTTATAAATTGAGTTTCTATTACAAACTATTATAAATTACTTCTGTCTTTAGTTTTTTTAATTAAGGGCTTTTTAAACACAAGGCTTTGCCCTTTCAAACTGAAAATTCTTATTGCTACAAATAGTTTTATCTTCAATACTGACCTTTTTAGTCAGAAGATATAAGAGATTTTCCAGTAATCTCTGGTGCTTTATCTTGGACAAAAAATTTTCAAAAGCCTTATTTCAACTTCAACTCAATATAAAGATATCAAACCACTCTTGCAATTAACATAACTGATTTCTCTTTGGAGAATCTGATGTCACCAACACGAAAACTAGTATTTATCTATTTGCAAAGTCTTCTTTTGTAAATGGAGCCAACACTTAACAGTCATTGTTTCGTGTTTTATATGTGCAGAGGAAAACTTAGATTTAAAAATCAGTGAACATAATTGAGAAGGGTCAGTTTATTTAAATAAAATGTGGGGTTTCACGGAATGATACTGTAAATGCACCTTCTGCAGATGTTATATATAACATTTTTGGAGCGAGCCAGTCTTCTTAAATTAACTACTAACTTTGGAAGTAAATGCTGATGCTTCTTTAGCAGATTTGTTTCTTCTGATTTTACTCAGTCAGTGATATCCTAAAGTTCCCTACCGTTGATAAAATCAACTTTCTTGGAAAATGGACGTTTAGCATGTATTTTTTAATTAAACATGCATTTTTGTTTTTAGTTCATTGATGCAGAAAACAGTTATAAAAAAACAACAGAAGTATTTTTAGACTAACAGCACTATGTGTGCCTAAAACACTAGAACATAAATATTCAAACTACGATTTGGTCCCTGGCACTGGTTCTCAGACTCAATTTCCGGCGTGAATTTCTTGTACACAAAATTATCATTCCCAAGTTCTCTTCCATTCCTTAATGACCTACCCACTGGTGCACCAAAGGGGGTGAGGCTTGACAGGGAAGTGGTTAACTCTGACAGGGAGGAGTATTTTATCACTGCCATTGTTTAGAATTACTGGAGTGTAAAGGCAATAAGGAGCAGAAGCCAGATCAATTTTTTGCTGGCTTTATTATTGCTTTTAAAATCTCTGTGTGCAATAAACACCCTTATTGCCTGCACCAAGGAGAATCTGCTCCTCTTCCATCTCGGTACCATTCTATAATGGCTTGCTGCATCTTACAGGTCAGCATACTGGCCATAGCACAGGTGGATGTCACAACTAGCGGCCAGCAAAAGGCAGACGTGTAGAAGACTTCTCACACAGGAAGGTTGGTTTTCCATGGCTGCTGATTTTGAGAAACTACATAATGTATTTAGGACAAAGGTGGTTTTTAGAGTGTTTTTGGGAAAAGGTTGAGTAGAGAGCTAAGTTTTTGCTGGTCTGGTGGTATTTCAGATTTAACCAAGTGAAAACTCTATTCATTACTCATGCATCTCACAGTTTCTAAATAGAGACATGGCAGAGGTTTGAAGCACAAAGTGGACATAGGCAACCCCCCTATGCTTTTAATGCAACTATTAAAAAATACTTTTGTAAACAAAAGGAAAATCTATGAATATGGAAAAATCAGACAAGACCTTGGAACCACATTCTGATTAAGAAAAAAAAAAAAAGTAAGTTGGGGTTCCTTGAGCAAACTTATAAAGATATGCTCTCAGTGTGATCCCAAGCCTGGAGAGTATGAGACAGCAAGCAGTCAGGATCCTCAGAAGGAAGACAACAACTCTTTTTCAGAGAACTGATCAATATCCAGAGAAAAACAATGTTATGGTGAATTGTGATTCCACTATCCTACTCTCAACAAACGGACATAAGACTTAAGAGTTGGCCTGCCCTGAGCTCCACTATAGCCAAAAACTTCTGAAATGACAAGTCGAAGTCTTGTTTAAACCCACTACTTACTTTCCTTTGTGCGACTTCAGGGCTTCCTTCTTTACAAGTCTCACCCTTACCTTTGCTCACAGAGACTGTGATCCAAAGCCTAATCCCACTCTCTGCCTCTGTCTATCTCATGTATTTATCATCTATATATCTATCTAATCTATCCATTTGTCCATCCTATGCTTTAAACAAATTTTCTCTCAATTATTCTTTGACAAATAATCCATAGGCACCATTTGACTCAGCCCAAACTCTTTGTTTTGGATCAGGTTTTCTGACTTGGTTTGGTAATAAACTCAGATTAATTCTCACTATAAGCATTTCTCATTTTATTGTGCCTCACTTTTTTGTGCTTCATACATACTGTGCTTTTTACATATTCAAAGTTTGTGGCAACTCCTACCTTGACAAAGTCTATTGGCGCCATTTTTCCAAAAGTATTTGCCCACTTCATGTCTCTGTGTCACATTTTAGTAATTATTGAATTATTTCAAACTTTTTCATTATTATTATATTTGTTATGGTGATTTTTGATCAGTGATTTTTGACATTACAATTGTAATGGTTTTAGGGTGCTATGAACCATGTCCATATAAGACAGTGAACTTAGTAAATGGGTGTGTTTGGTGTGTGTTCCACTGACTGACCATTCCCCCCATCTCTCTCCCATTCCTTGGGCTTCCTTATTCCCTGAGAAACAACAATATTGAAATTAAGCCAATTAATAACCCTACAATGCCTCTTGGTGTTCAAGTGAAAGAAGAGTTGCATGTATCTCACTTTCAATCAATAGCTAGAAATAATGAAGCTAACGAGGAAGGCATGTCAAAAGCTGAGTTAGGCTATAAGCTAGGCCTCTTGCACCAAACAGACAAGCTGTGAATACAAAGGGAAATTCTTTTTTTTTTCTTTTTTTTTAAAGATTTTATTTATTTATTTGACAGAGATAGAGACAGCCAGCGAGAGAGGGAACACAAGCAGGGGGAGTGGGAGAGGAAGAAGCAGGCTCCTAGCGGAGGAGCCTGATGTGGGGCTCGATCCCATAACGCTGGGATCACGCCCTGAGCTGAAGGCAGACGCTTAACCGCTGTGCCACCCAGATGCCCCCACAAAGGGAAATTCTTGAGAAAAATTAAGAATGCTACTCCAGTGAAGATACGAATGATAAGAAAGCAAAACAACTTTATTGCTGATGTGGAGAAAGTTTGAGTGGTCTGGATAGAAGATGAAACCAGTCATAACATTCTTCTAAGCCAAAGACTGATCCAGAGCGAGGCCCTACTTCTCACTTCAGTGAAGGCTGGAAAAGGTGAAGCTGCAGCAGAATAGTCTGAAGCTAGCAGAGATTGGTTCATGACGTTTAAGGAAAGAAGCCATCTCCATAACTTAGAAGTGTAAGGTTAAACAGCAAGTGCTGATGTAGAAACTTCAGCAAATTATCCAGAAGACCTAGCTAAGATAATTAATGAAGGTGGCTACACTAAACAACAGATTTTCAACGTAGACAAAACAGCCTTCTATTGGAAGAAGATGCCATCTAGGGCTTTCATAGCTAGGGAGTGCTCAAGCCTGGCTTCAAAGCCTCAAAGGACAGTCTGACTCTCTTGGTAGGGGCTAATATAGCTGGTGACTTTAAGTTGAGCTAATACTCATTTACTATTCCAAAAATTCTAGGGCCCTTAAGAATTATGCTAGATATGCTCTGCCTGTGCTCTATAAATGGAATAACAGAGCTTAGAGCATGGTTTACTGGATATTTTTAGCCCACTCTTGAAAACTACTATTCAGAAAAAAAAAATTCCTTTCAAAATATCACTGCTCATTGATCATGCACCCACTCACCCAAGAGCTCTGATGGAGANCTAATATAGCTGGTGACTTTAAGTTGAGCTAATACTCATTTACTATTCCAAAAATTCTAGGGCCCTTAAGAATTATGCTAGATATGCTCTGCCTGTGCTCTATAAATGGAATAACAGAGCTTAGAGCATGGTTTACTGGATATTTTTAGCCCACTCTTGAAAACTACTATTCAGAAAAAAAAAATTCCTTTCAAAATATCACTGCTCATTGATCATGCACCCACTCACCCAAGAGCTCTGATGGAGATGTATGAGACTAATGTTTTCATGCCTGTTGACACAACCTCGACTCTGCAGCCCATGGATCAAAGAGTCATTTTGTTTTTTCAAGTCTTACTATTTAAGAAATACAATTCATAAGGCTATAGCTGCCATTGATGGTGATTCCTCTTATGGATATGGACAAAGTAAATTGAAAACTTACTGGAAAGGATTCAGTATTCTAGATATAACCTAAGTACATTCACAATTCATGGGGAGAGGTCAGAATACCAACATTAACAGGCTTTTGGAAGAAACTGATTACAACCCTCAGGGATGGCTTTGAGGGATTCAAGACCCCAGTGGAAGAAGTAACTGCAGATATGGTGGAAATAGCAAGAGAATCTGAATTAGAAGTGGAGTCTTTAGATGTGACTGAATTGCTGCAATCTCCCGATAAAATTTTAATGGATGAGCAAAGAAAGTGGTTTCCTGAGATGGAATCTACTCCTAGCGAAGATGCTGTGAAGACTGCTGAAATGACAACAAAGGAATTAGATTTAGACAACAAAGCATTTACATAAACTTAGTTGATAAAGCAGTGGCAGGGTTAGAGGGTTACTCCAATTTTGAAAGAAATTCTGCTGTGGGTAAAATGCTATTAAACAACATTGTGTGCTTCAGAGAGATTGTTTGTGGAAGGAAGTCAACCAATGAAGCAAACTTCATTGTTGTCTTATTTTAAGAAATTGTCACAGCCACCCCAACCTTCTGCTATCACCACCCTGTTAAGTCAGCAGCCATCAGTATCAAGGCAAGACCATGCACCAGCTAAAAGTTATGCTTCATGGAAAGCCCAATAATGATTAGCATTTTTTAGCAATAGTGTATTTTTTTAAATTAAGGTATATATATTATTTTTTAAGATGTAATGCTATTGCATAGTTAACAGACTACAGTATAATGTAAACATAACTTTTATATGCACTAGAAAGCAACTAAAAATACCTATTTGACTCTCTTGTGATGTTCACTCTACTGCCATAGAACTTCTGTTCCATGTAATATCTCTGAGGTATGCCTGTATATCTCTGAGATTGTGTTTTCCTTTTTTCAAAGTATAAATCAGAACTGTCCTAGGCAAACCAGAGTCCACATTTACTTTAGAGTTAGCAACATGAGTTTTTCAATTCAATCTATCTTCTACTTAAATTATATCTTTCTGAAAATGTCAGAACATTCTCATCTGATGAATGGGAATTCATCAATTCCAAAGTGGTCTTTTGGACGACCAACTAGTGCCTAAAAAAAATTACATATCACGGGTGCAATAATTTTTGATGTCTTTAAAATATTTTATTTTGAGCAAGACTAACGATAAAAAAGACACGTCCTGTTTTATGTGGAAGAAAAATCAGAGAGGTTTACACAGAACAGTCACTGAAACAACTTAGTTGATGTCTTCTCTCAAAGTCTCTTCTTCCCCATTTCTTTGTATCAGTTGTTTAAATCTTAAATTCCACTTCATTTGTAATTTACTCATCTGCCCTGACTTTCATTTTAGCCTAGTAGCTCTAACTCAGTCAATTAGCAGACGGAATAAAGCTTAGACCTTTATTCAGCTGCTCAAGGGATTCTCTATGCTCTTTAATAGCAAGTGCATCTTCATTAGTACTTATTTCTAGCACAGGAGAGACAAAATCTGTATAGATGCTAGAAAGCAAGTTACAGCCAGAATTAAGTGAATGGAATACTAGTATTGAAAGGTACAAACATCAAGTATAAAATGACATTATTTCAGGTATTAGAACTCTGAGTAGCAGAATGAAAACAAGTATTTAGGCCAATGTCAGCAAAAAACTTCTTAATGATGATGACTTCTTAATGGTGATGAGTGTGTAAGACTCTCTCCAGGGAAGAAATGGAAGCTATCGTTTACAAACTCTGTAGCTTAACCGGGTAAAGGATAAACCACCAGATAACATCCTTTTGGGAATAATATGTACCGGCAAGTAAGATGAGATACTCTCAAATTAAGAATGGAAAATAAATTTATGACTGTTTTTATGCTATAATTTTATCTATAAAATTAAATTGTCATTCACTATTCTGAATAAGAAAAAATAACAAACTAAAATTACTTCTTTAACCATATTTGAATGAAAAACTCAGCCAAGTTGTCCTTCTTGGAGTTACCTTTCTAATAGCTATAGTTGCCGTACATGTATTTTGACTGATTTTACCATTGCTAGTTTTTACATTCTTAGCTACGGAGATAGCAAATGCTGGAAAACCACCACACTTGCTGGAAGAGGACCTGGAAGTCCTGACCCAAGTCAATTAGAAATGCACCACACGGGGGCGCCTGGGTGGCGCAGTTGTTAAGCGTCTGCCTTCAGCTCAGGGCGTGATCCCAGCGTTCTGGGATCGAGCCCCAGGAGATAGCAAATGCTGGAAAACCACCACACTTGCTGGAAGAGGACCTGGAAGTCCTGATCCAAGTCAATTAGAAATGCACCACATGGGGGCGCCTGGGTGGCGCAGTTGTTAAGCATCTGCCTTCGGCTCAGGGCGTGATCCCAGCGTTCTGGGATCGAGCCCCACATCAGGCTCCTCTGCTGGGAGCCTGCTTCTTCCTCTCCCACTCCCCCTGCTTGTGTTCCCTCTCTCGGTAGCTGTCTCTCTCTGTCAAATAAATAAATAAAATCTAAAACAAAACAAAAAAAAAAGAAATGCACCACATGTTGGGGCGCCTGGGTAGCTCAGTCAGTTAAGCATCTGACTCTCGATCTCAGGTCTTGATTTCAGGGTCATGTGTTTAAGCCCCACATTGGGCTCCATTTTGGGTATGGAGCCTTCTTTAAAAAAATTGTCTGTATTTTGGGTGCCTGGGTGACTCAGTCAGTTAAGCATCCAACTCTTGGTTTCAGCTCAGGTCATGATCTCAGAGTCTTGAGATGGAGCCCCATGTTGGGGAGCATGGACTCTGCTTGAGTTCTTACCCCCTCCCCCTCCTCCTCCCCCCTGCTCACACTCTGTCTCTCAAATAAATAAATAAATAAAATCTTTTAAAAAAATGTACCACATGTCAATCATTAATATTTTCAGTCACATGAAAAGTAGCACCATCTACCAATTATTTTTCAATACAGAAAACGATGAATAAATTATGTCAAGATTTCCAGCAGCTTGTTGATCTCAGCAAAAGCACTTTAACTGTGTTTTTTGACTATGAACAATAAGAAATTTTCAGGGTTGTGATATAAAATAAGGTTGTTTCTTTCTCAAGAAAAGCCTTTCTGTGAATCAAGGCTAGAGTTAGGTACAAACAGAGCAACATATAATTTCACAGAATTCTATTACCCCTTTGACACTTAGTAGAAAATACACTAGAAATGGTTTCCTGCCAAATAGAGAACATATGCATTGCAAGATTTTGTTTTGAAAAATATCTTTAATCAACTTGTGACCAATGTTCCCAAGAAACATTCATGCCAAGTGTGTTGTCAGAGTTCTTCCCTTCACACAGGTGTCTTTTAAGGATGCAAAGAAGAAAAAGAAAACTAAATAGAAAACTGTGGACCTCAGTTTTATTCTGCGAGACAATTTAGCATGGAAACGTTTACATTATTTTTAATAGGGAAGACTAAGTGGTAAACCTTCTTAAAAATTTTAGTCAGCTAAGAAACATTATTTCATCTTTATGTATTACTTCTCATTAAGGGTTTTAGAAAGTATGTCTGAAAGATGACTGAGTGAAAATAAGTTTACCACTCAAAACATATTTTTTTTTAAAAAAAAACAGCTAAAATCAGGGGCGCCTGGGTGGCGCAGTTGTTAAGCGTCTGCCTTCGGCTCAGGGCGTGATCCCAGCATTGTGGGATTGAGCCCCACATCAGGCTTCTCTGCTATGAGCCTGCTTCTTCCTCTCCCACTCCCCCTGCTTGTGTTCCCTCTCTCGCTGGCTGTCTCTATCTCTGTCGAATAAATAAATAAAATCTTAAAAAAAAACCAGCTAAAATCGATAATTGGATGAGCTATTTAGAACATGCTTCTGGAAATGGACAATTGTTAACCACAACAAAACAAAACAAAACACAAACAAAGCACCTAAATTGGGATCCACCAGTGAATGGTACCATATTAACTAGAGCTTATTACATATTTGGAACTGTCTCTTCTGTTTTCCTGAACATTGTTTAAATTTACAAGTAAAACAAAATTATGCAGAACTTGAAATATTAATGTGAGTATCCCTTTGCTGAAGTGGTAATTTTGCGTAAATATAGGGTCGATCAAAAACTGAAAGGTAAAAGAGCCAATAGTATTGATTTCCTAATAACTTCATTTATTAGACATGAATCTAAACATTCCACCAGTATATGTCAGAAAAACACTATGTGATTATAAGGATGATCCCGCTAAAGGAGATTCTATTTATAACAACTGTAAATTATAGAACACTGTATTATACAGTCTGTTACACATTCGAGGCTGCATTTTTGTTTAAAAGCATTGAAAATCTGTGCTGAGCTCTTTCTATTGTGAAACTTCCTATTTGATGCAATCAGTTTACCTTTGCTTAATCACACAAAGTATTCCTCATGGTTTGTTTTTTTTGCTTATATTAAATATAATGGCCATAGGGTGGGAAATAGTTCCATTACTCAGGATCCAAGACATATGTATTTTCAGGATACATTGTGCCTTTCCTCCCCCAATATTCCCAACTTGGGTAGCTATTTATATGAGGTAAATATAGATAGTGGTTAAAGTAATTATCACAATCATTAAAATTATAGTTAGTATCTATATAGGAAACATACTAGGTATCTATTAGGTTATATCAGCATGGAAACAGTGAAATGTGAAATAGAATCCATTAGATTCTGGAATGTGAGGATTTTAAGAATTCTTCAGTCTTGGAAGAATCAGCAGTTCCCAAAGGTCAGTTCTGACATAAACATAAGATATATTTAGATCAAGCTATGGAGCTGGTAATGTGCCCTGCTATTCTTTAATCCTTTTTATACATTCAAAGCCTGCAAGCAGTCGGGGCAGGATTTACTTGAGTTTCACTTTACACTTAGCTTTCCCACTCAGTAGCATTAAGGTGAAACTCCGGGAAGATAAAAACAAGCTAAGATGAGCTCATCTAAATGCACCCCGTCATTCAGGTTTAGATAATAGCCACTGCCAAGATAATTTATGGTTTTCAACATTTGTTAGTGTTGGTAACCAACCAGGCCCTAGCAACTATATTAAGTCATGAGCTGACATCTGTGCAAAGTAATTTGCACAGGCTGAAAAAGGAGAGTCACAGAGAACTTTAATAATGTAAGTTTTATTTGAACTTTGCCATCACCCTAGTTTACAGAAGTTAATTCCTACCCTCAGTTTCAAAAGACAAAGATTAATTGACCCTCCTTATCTGAGTGTTCTTCGATTAGAAATGTTCTTTTCTCACCTATATCTTCCATCATAGATGGTGGTCGCTCAATAAAAAGATGTGCCCTGAACGAACGCTTCCATTTTTCAGAAGAGCAATATGTGGCTACAGGTTACTGCTTTTGTAAAGCTATTACTTTTACTGTCAACATGACTGCTGCCCTAAGATGTCTCATTAGGTGGAATAAATTGAAGCAAACAAGCACAACAGTTGACCAAACACCCTCCTCCCCCCGCAAAATATCTGCTGCGGTGATAAAAAATAATAATAAATAAATAAAAGCTTCTGTTATCAGACACTGTAGAGGAAACTGGAGAATGAAAGTTAACCTTAACTGTTCGTCCAAGAAATATGTTGTTGGACAACACCAGGAGAGTAACAAGATTCCTCGTGTTACTCTAAAAAAACAGAAAACAAGGAGCTTTTCTATGATACGGTCCACTATACCACAAACATAAAGAAAACTATTCAGATATAAAGACAAACCAAAAAATTCCACATCTAAGAAAAGCAATTGATTTACTTATGAAAGCTATTTTAAACATATTATTTGTCTGTGTGACAGATTCATTTAAATTCTAATTCCTGAGGGAAAATAGATGAAAGCTTGAATTAAGCCAACACTGAAGTTTTGGCTTGTACTGTTATTTATAATTAAGGCTTTAAGTCTCTGTTTGATTTCTTATTGAGGAATGGTCAAATCTCTTAAAATACGCAGCCAAAAAGAATGATTTATTTGTATAAAATATTTAGTGAATGAAAAAAGCCCAAGAAGTCTTGTCTTAAACTAATCCTTATTAACATTAGCATTAACCCCTACTTATCTTTAGGACCACTCACATAATGACCCAAAAACTAGCTATGTCTCATATAGATTTCAGATTTTTCTTTTTAGGATATGAGATACACAAGCAATTTTATTTGTCATCTACCTGCACATCATTTAGACTCTCATACTCCCTCTAATAGTTTGAGGGGAAAACAATTATCCTGTATAATTCTACTTGTCAATACATAAGTGTTATAGGTCAAATTGACTTCCCGCCACAAAAGGATATGTGAAAGTCCTAATCCCCAGTACTTCTGAATATGACTTTATGTAAAAATAGGGTTGTTGTAGATATGATTAGTTAAGATGAGGTGATACTGAAGTACAATGGGGTCTGGTCCAATATGACCTGTAAGAATATGGTCTTTTGAAGATACAGAAAGAGAGGGAAAAAATTATGTGATGAGGGAAGCAGAGACTGAAGTAACAATGTGCCAAGAAATGTCATGAATTTTGCCAGTAATACTAGAAGCTAAGAGAAAGGTGTGGGCTAAAGTCTTTCCTAGAACTTTCCATAGAGCATGACCCTGCTGATAACTTCGTTTTAGACATCTAGCCTCCAGAACTGTAAGACAACAAATTTCTGGGGTTGTTTTGTTTTGGTTTGTTTTATTTTTTAAAGCCACCTAGCTTGTACTTTGTTATAACAGGAAAGCAATACATTAGGTTAAACCAAATAAAGTTGTGTTTATGATAAAGACTTTTTAAACTTGGATTTTTTTCATCTGTCTCTCTTCCCCTTAAATATGAACCCAACATTTTCCTGTGTAACTGGAAAGTTGCTGACTTCCCAGAGCCAACCCAATAATGTAAGAGCCAAGCCATGTTTTATGCCTGGGGAAAAGGTCTGGTTATTCTTATTCTAAAACATACACATAAGCCCAAAACACAAAACTTGAAAACTCTAAACATGGACTGAACATTTCAGTAACTGATAAACCATTGTCAGGACAATGCTGAAGTGCCATAAATGTGGCTGAGTAGAAGAGAAGGCTTGAAGAACCAATACAGGTCATAAAAGGTACAATTTTTAAGGCTATGTATGACACAGGTATGGTTCAGGCAAACTGTTGAAATAAACTATTAGAGTTAGACTTAATGAAAGGTGAGATTTCATTGTATAACCTATACCTAAAGGAAGGAAGGCATGTAGAAGGCATTTGGATAAAGAGACAGACTATAGAACGGGATTCAGTGCTAGGATGCAGTCATACAAATTGGGTTAACACAAAAAAGAGGCTAGAAAATAATTTTACTAAATCTTCCCTGTCACGTTGATTACCAGAACTAGCTAGGAACACAGTGTGATTTGTATAAAATATTTAGTGAATGAATGATTAGCCCTATTGCTTGCCAATTTTTTGATTACTCTTTACTTCTTAATCCCACCGTGACTACTACCGAAAATATTCTAACATTTTCATCTGTTTTCATCACTTATAGACCAATGGCCCAGTCTTACCCTTGTTGAAGATAGATTCTCACCAGGGTAAGAACATTTGAAACTTCAAATACCAGCGTGGTTTGATAGCATGATACTCTTCTTACCATGGCCACCATATATCCATTCCTTTTCCTATATTTTCCTCTACTTTCTCAATTTCTCTAATTCTCTTCTTTTTGGTACAGTTTGCTCTGGCTTTCCATCTTGTGTTTCTTAAAATTAACACCATCATTGTAGTTAACATGAGAGAACATAAACACATTTTTTTTGATAAATTAATGCCAAATACTTTGTAGGTATTTTGTAAAACACCATTCCCAAAGCTTGACAATTTTAAAGACTTTTTTTTTCCTTTTCTATCTTTACAGTTATCTCCATTCTCTAAGTTTTTAGTTGCTTTCCTGATTTTGGAATTTTTTGATGTCCTTACTACCTCCAACTCTTACTTCATTTATGTAATAATTCTGCTCTTTGCTATCTTGCTTTTGTCTTCTTGCCTTAGTCAGGAGTCTCATTCAGTGTGTGTTTTCATTGTAATCTGTGAATAATTGCTTAGGAAACGTTCTAGAGTCTAATTAAATTTGACATTAATTGCTTTCTAACTCTGTAAGTTGTTCTAAATGAAAGTGAGCATCTCATGGAGTATTGGAGGTTTCTTAGGATGAAATGTGATTTGAAATAGCGAGAATCACATTATGGTCTTTTCTACAGAATCTGACATCACAAATTGTAACATACAATAATAAAACACAAAAGCAGAACTAAATATAAAATTTTGGGCAATGTCATAAATGAAAAACCCAAAGTAAATGAAATAAAAAATATCTCTCTTCAATTAATCATTCCAGTAAACATGTATTTTTAAAAAATCTATTATGAACCATTAGTGTTATAAATTTAAAGAGACATAATAAGCTGGGTTTTTTTTTGAAACATATATAAGCTTTGATTTTGGGCAATCCACCCTGTGACAAAACTTATGTACATAAATAATAAACTCTATTAAAGTTAAATTGTGAATATGTTGACTATAAATCCATGAAATGTTCAGAAAATGAAAATATCAAGTGTAGGCAAAAACGGATTTGGAATGAAGTGGCTACATGAACCTTCTACAAATAACAATTATAAAAAAAAACTTATCAATTATTTTCAAAAACTCATTATTTAAAGGTACTAGAAAGCATCCAAGCATAGACAGAAACCCAAGGAGAGTTTACTTTGGAAAAATTTCAACTAGAAATGTAAGAATTGTGAGTCTGTGGCTTTCTGGTTATAAGGGTAAAAAATAATAGCACAAGCTTCAGGTTTATTGATGTTATGAGAGAAATACTGGAATGAGACCAAAAATCTGAATATAAAACCTGCCTGATTCCAGGAATGCAGCTACATTATGCAGACACAAGGGAAAGCCCAAGGGACCCAGTGATAAACATAGGTACCAACTCTTAATCTTTATAGATGAGAAAGGAAGTTAAAGATCTGTGGGTTTCCTGCTTTATTTTTATTACTATTATTATTTTTTTTAACAGAGTGCATTTCCCAAGCTTACACAATTTGGAGAACAAAATGGTAACCCCTCAAAGACTTGACATCTTAGAAGATAATAATAAACTAGCAGAACAGCTAGAAATTTGGAAGTCTTAGGAATAAAGAGTCACAAAGAGAAAAAGCCCCCAAAATACGACTAAATATTTGGTCAAGTCCTTGACTGGCCCCCAAATTATTCAGGCACAGAAGAGGAGGTTCACTTAAAAGCACAAGAATTCATAAAAACAAAGCAAAGATATTAGAAGCTACATAACCCAGGGAGCAAAAAAGTCTGTAGTTTGAGTGTAGGCAAATTCAGTATCTACTAGAACAAAGAAACAAAATAAAGGATCACAAAATAGAATAGAGAGGTGCAGCTAGATATTATCTACAATGCCTAGCCTTCTGTATCTCAAGGCAAATATCCTCAGATATTTACATCTGTTACCTGATTTAATTCTCAGAATAACCTTATGAGGTCGGTAGTGACAACACCATTCACGTCTTACACATGTGGAAATGGAAAACTCTGAGTTTTTCTTTCCCCCTGAAATTGCTAGTAAAGTCTATATTACTTAGATGGGAGACTTTAAAAACACACAACCATAATGAATGCAGACTTACCTGAAGGAAATCATGGGCATTTTATTTGTCAAATAATATGAGTAACAGCTTTCACAGCTCTAAATCAAGCGCATATTAACACTGGTAATATTTCTGTGATCAGAGAAGGTAAATTAACTGAGACGTAATAGATCTATATCTGTATGTATCACTAAACTTCTATTTCCAATTTATATATTTTTGGTTTTTAGTTTCCTCTATCTTCCAATTATAAGATTATACTTTATAAAATATAAATAATAAAAATATTATTTACTTTAAAATCTAGTGCTATAGGCATATATCAATCAAGTCTTTAATACATGTTTTAATAACTCTTATGCTGCTGTTTTAAATGTTTTGCCTGTAGACTCCCATTCATTTAGAAGTGGAGTGACTTTCTATAAGATCAGAATATAAATCAAATTAACAATTTTCATATAAATATCAAATTATTTCCAACACTTAGATCCAAGAACTATAGTTCTTAAATTTTACTCTGAATAAGAATCATTAGTGATAATGTTAAAATTAAACTTATCACCCTTACTCCAAAAGTTTCTGATTTAATGGACCTGAGTGGGCTTTGGAAGCTGATTTTTAACAAGCTATTTCATATGCACTACATCTCAATTAATAGTAAATAATAAGGTGTACCAGTTGTTCCTTGATGCCTTAATTTTACTTACTTTCAGGTCCTTTTTCAAGACAGATATAATCTTGGGTTTTTTGGAGAACCACTTTATTTTATTTTATTTTTTTTAAGATTTTATTTATTTATTTGACAGAGATAGAGACAGCCAGTGAGAGAGGGAACACAAGCAGGGGGAGTGGGAGAGGAAGAAGCAGGCTNCTTAATTTTACTTACTTTCAGGTCCTTTTTCAAGACAGATATAATCTTGGGTTTTTTGGAGAACCACTTTAAAACAATGGTTTTCAAATAAAAATTATCTGGGGGCATGATTAAAATTATACGGACTTGGTTTACCAACTCCTGACAAGATGAGAAACTAGCATGGGTGTTAGTCTTATTACTCTGAAACTCAACCCTAGGATTGTCACAAAAGGGAGAGGGATCTTGACTGGTTGAATGACTAAAGAGGAAACACAATGAGAAGTCCTAAGAGAGTCCATTTTGTGAGGGAATGATAGCTTAATGCAGTGTCAATAAATATAGATGAGGCNCACTTTAAAACAATGGTTTTCAAATAAAAATTATCTGGGGGCATGATTAAAATTATACGAACTTGGTTTACCAACTCCTGACAAGATGAGAAACTAGCATGGGTGTTAGTCTTAATACTCTGAAACTCAACCCTAGGATTGTCATAAAAGGGAGAGGGATCTTGACTGGTTGAATGACTAAAGAGGAAACACAACGAGAAGTCCTAAGAGAGTCCATTTTGTGAGGGAATGATAGCTTAATGCAGTGTCAATAAATATAGATGAGGCATAGGTTGAAAAAGAATTTATAAATTGTCTTGGGGCCTCTGACTCCTGGTTTCAGCTCAGGTCATGATCTCAGGGTCAGGAGATTGAGCACCAAGTTGGCTCTGTGCTCAGCAGGGAGTCTGCTTGAAGATTCTCTCCCTCTCCCCCCCACCCACGTGCTCTCTCTCTCAAGATAAATACATAAATCTTTAAAATAAATTGTCTAGTGACATTTTGCCTCCCCCATGTTATCAATATATATTACAAAAGCAGTTGGACAAACATCAGATTCTTGGGAGGCTGCGGGGAAGGGAAATTAAAAATTATTTTGGGTAGTATTATTTCTGATATCTGTGCTTCTCAACTGTGAGTTATTCCTACATCTAGGTATACATTCTTAGCCAAAAATAGATGACAGTCTCAGGAAATATACATTTATGGAGAAAAATGACAAGATATTTAAGGAAAGAACAAATGGGAGAAAACATCTATACCAGGAAGTGACACTAGTTCAAAGAAAAGTATGAGAATAAACACTTTGAGTCACAAATTTTAATGCACTTGTATGTGGAAGTGATAGAACATTCAGATAACATTATTAAAATATATAGACTATATAAATAACACAATTAATAAGCCTTAACAAACTTAATCCTACAATATTTTAAAATGTTTCTTCACCTTGATAACCTAAAGAAAAAGTTATCAGATTATTTTGATAGAAGCCGCAAAATATTAGATATGATAAAATACTTATTTAAACAAATCGATTTCACAAGCAAGAAATATAAGAAAACATTCTTAAAAGTTATATCTAGGGTCGCCTGGGTGGCACAGCGGTTGAGCGTCTGCCTTCGGCTCAGGGCGTGATCCCAGCGTTATGGGATCGAGCCCCACATCAGGCTCCTCCTCTATGAGCCTGCTTCTTCCTCTCCCACTCCCCCTGCTTGTGTTCCCTCTCTCGCTGGCTGTCTCTATCTCTGTCGAATAAATAAATAAAAAAAATCTTAAAAAAAAAAGTTATATCTAAAAATATCCAGTACGAAACATACTTAATGGAGAAATTTTAAGCAATCCTTCTAAAGACAAACACAAGACAAAGAAGCCCTTCTTTACTGCTATTATTCACAATAGTTACAAATATCCTGATCTATATATTAAGATGAAAAATAGAATAGGATTGTAAAGAATGTGATAGAATAGAATAGAATACTGTCATCATTTACTAATAACATAATTATACTAAAAAACAGTAAATCAATAAGCAAAGTTTGAAATAATAGAGGAGATTTTAGCAAGGGTCAGTTTATGAAAATTCATAGATTTCATATTTATCAGCAATAACCAATTAGAAAATTTAAGTAGAAATTTAAAAATTATAAGTAGCAACAACAAAAACTTATAAATTACTATGAAATTAAATTTGTGCAAGAAAAAATTAAAACAATTGAAGAGTTGTTTAAACATTAAGCAATTTGAGTATATGAAGTTGTGTACTATCTTTTTGGATAATAAATTAACATCATAAAGGAGAAAGAAGTTAATATTTAAAATATAAAAATTGATAGATGAATGCATTCATACTAAAGACTCAATTCATAAAAGGATACTCGACCAAATTTCTAATAGCTAACTAAAAAAATATTTGCAAAGTATAAAATAAACAAGGGGTTAATAATTAAAATACTGAGGAGCTCTCACTCCAGTCAGAGTGCACAGGGAATGAAGATAAAAGCAAGAAAGAAAACACAAGAAAAAAAAAAGGGGACGGGTATTAGGAACATGAACTTCAAAGAGGAGAAAATAATACTAATATAGACAAATATGCCTCATCTATAAAAAAATCTAAAATAGCATAATAATAAACTTATGCATAAGACATTATAATTTAAATCAAAATACTACCTACACATATCCTTTTTCATATTCACCAGCAACTAAAGATACATAAAGTAAAAAATACACTGAATATTCTAAAGTAGGTAGCTATGGGAGATTAAGGACATTGAAAATTGAAAACGGAATGGGAGGGAAGGGGGAAATGTAACTTAAAAGGGGATTTTGTCTGGACCAGTCTTGATAGTAAGCCATAATCAGAGAAAGATGAACACCTGAGAGGGGTTTGTGTGTGTGTTTTTATTTCCTGAGATCCTTAAACAGAAAAATAAAATTATAAATGAAAATGTTGAGAATCGACTCCTGATCTACTAAAGAAGAAGATCCAAAATGGAATCTATAACCCATATTTGAACAATTAATTTACTACCATCACAGAAACAATCACAGAATTTTCAATTAAAAAGTATATTTTCTAACGACCTGAATCCTCGTTTTTAAACTCTGTTCTTTGGATGCCTGGGTATCTCAGTTGGTTAAGTGTCACCTTCTGCTCAGCTCATGATCCCAGGTTCCTGGGATCGAGTCCCTCATCAGGCTCCCTGCTCAGCAGGGACCCTGCTTCTCCCTCTCCTGCTCCTCCAGCTTGTTCTCTCTCCCCCCCCATCAAATAAATAAATAAAATATTTAAAAATAAATAAATAAATAAATAAATAAATAAATAAATAAATAAATAAATAAAATAAACTCTTTTCTCTAATATAAGTAATCAGACAGGAACAGTCATGAGTCCATACTGATATAAAGAAATGACTGAATAAATAAACAAATGAAATAAAAGAGATAGTTCTTTCTTACAGAAGAATCAAATAATATATATAGATACTACATCCTCCCCAAGTATGATATGGTTTTAGTTATTCACTTCCCAGAAGAATATGAAAAGGAGAAAACTAACTTTATAGTGGAGAAGCTTAACAGATGTTACCTTAACTGAGTGATCAAGGTTAATATCAGTAGTGATAAATTCATATTAGTAGCATGTATCCTCTGATATGCCATGTTGGAAAGAGCATTTCAGTTGCATAATATTCTTTAAAAAAGAACCCTAGTATAATGAGGAAAACATCAAACAAACCAAAATTGAGGAACATTCTATAAAATATCTAACCCACACTCTTCAAAACTGTCAGAGTCATTAAAAGTGAGGAAAAACTGTGAAACAGTCACAGTCCAGAGGTGACTAAGAAAATTTCACTAAATGCAACATGGTATCCTGAGTTGGATCCAGGAAAAAAAAAAAGGACATTTGTGGAAAAAGTGAAAAGAGTAAAGTGAATTAAGAGTACTAATTCAGGAGTAAAGCTGAATAATAAAAGAGAATGAAGAGCAAAGTTGAATTAATAATATTGCACTAAATGTTAATTTCTTAATTTTGATAAATATACCATGGTGATAAGATGATAGCATTAAGGGGAACTAGATGCAGGTAAATGGGAACCTTCTCTACTATCATTGCAACTTTTCTATAAAAGTTAAAATTTATAGATATTTTAATAACAAGTTTATTAAAAAGAAAAAAACAACCAAGCAAAAGGACACCCCCACCACACACACACACACAGTGCTCAGAAGAGTTGGCTAAGGTTTGCTGACTTCATATTAGAAAAATAACCCTTACTCTTAGTCATTGGGAAAGAAAAATTGCACGGGAAGGAGTAAACAAGCAAGGAAGACTTCATACAAGATTCTTGAAATAGGAGGTAGAGATTTAACTCAACTCCCCAGAAAACAAAAGCTGGGAGTGTTTGAGAGCTAGGGTGAGTTCATAGGAAAGTACTGGAGGATGTTAGGTGGGAAGTGGGAGGTTGGTCATTGTGCTAAGGTCATTGGTTTGCTAATTGTCATCCACTGAAGTTAAGCTTTTACTTTCCCACAGAGTCTGATAGGGGCACTCTTTCTGGATGATCACATTTCAAAGGGATGCCCTTTAGGTCCTTAAGGAAGGACATTCTTAGACTGTAAAACTGGCATGAGGCTAGGAGAAGATTTATACCTGCAAGGGGGAAGAAAAATAATTTGCAATTACAAGTTTCCAAAGTAAATAGTTTGATAGAAGAGAGGTAAGGGGCCTATAGTCAGGAAGAAATCTGTGGTAAACTTCAGACAAGCTGAGAGAACAAAAAAGCTGTCTTGATCATTCCTATTCTTTATGTTTCCATGTAGAGAGCTTTCCTTTCTTATAAAGCTCCATGTCTCCCTTTGCTCCCTTACTAACTCGGGCCTAGAGGAGAAAGCTTAGCTGTCTGACTGGCAGGTCTGGGAAATAAACATAGGCATGAGTCCTCAGCCTCTTTTGTGAGCTTTTGCTCAGCTTTGGCTGCTTGCTTAGTGCCCACATTCTGATCTGTTCTCTGTTAGGAGTCAGCTCTGTAGGCGCTGGCCTACGGTTTCCAGATGTGGTATTTTGAAAAATTTATTCATATTTGTTCTTTCCCTCTAGATCTTTACCACTGTTTAATCCTCCTGACATTGATACTGTGTTTGGCTACATACTTGCTTTGAGTAATGGAACCCTGAAACCAGGGACAGGCTTGAAAAGAGGAGCCTATAGTCAGGAAGAAATCTGTGGTAAACTTCAGACAAGCTGGGAGAACAAAAAAGCTGTCTTGATCATTCCTATTCTTTATGTTTCCATGTAGAAAGCTTTCCTTTCTTATAAAGCTCCATGTCTCCCTTTGCTCCCTTACTAACTCGGGCCTAGAGGAGAAAGCTTAGCTGTCTGACTGGCAGGTCTGGGAAATAAACATAGGCATGAGTCCTCAGCCTCTTTTGTGAGCTTTTGCTCAGCTTTGGCTGCTTGCTTAGTGCCCACATTCTGATCTGTTCTCTGTTAGGAGTCAGCTCTGTAGGCGCTGGCCTACGGTTTCCAGATGTGGTATTTTGAAAAATTTATTCATATTTGTTCTTTCCCTCTAGATCTTTACCACTGTTTAATCCTCCTGACATTGATACTGTGTTTGGCTACATACTTGCTTTGAGTAATGGAACCCTGAAACCAGGGACAGGCTTGAAAAGGGATCCTGTGATTCTATTTGCTCCTCTTACACTTCTGACTTCCGCAGCGTGAAGAGCATGCTCTGGGTAGCCATAATTCCTAGAATGAGAGACAACTGGAACAGAGCTATATCTGACTTGCAGTCTGAAGCAGAGCCACTCCAGCTAACCCACAGACGATGAAGAGGAGAAATAAATCCTCTGTTAATTCAGCCACCAAGACTATGGGGTTGTTAGTTTCATAGCATTATCACAAGATCAGTGTTAAGACTAAGTANGTTTCACAGCATTATCACAAGATCAGTGTTAAGACTAAGTAAATAAGAATATCTAATTTTGGACAGGGTTTGAAGGCAGAAAACATTCTCAGCAAGTCCCTTAAATGTATATATAAAGCCAAGTCTCCTAATCCAGATTTTATCCTTAATAATTCTGAAATGATTTTTATCTGTGAGATTATTTTATTTCTCACTCGGTTAATTTTTTTTTTCACTTCAGACAGATTCACTATTGGAACAATTAGGAAGAAGAAAGACTTAAAAAGAAAGCAATGTTAAAATAGAAATGTTTAAAAAGTAGCATTTTCAATCTTACACAAATTGTTAGAAAATTTAAAAAAGGAAACATTTTCTAATATGTCCTTTGGAGAATAAGCTTTACAGTATGCCTTATAAATAATTAAACAAAAGGAACTTAAAAGGCAATCTCATTTATCATTTTTTTAAAGATTTTATTTATTTATTTGACAGAGAGACAGCTAGAGAGGAAACAAGCAGGGGGAGTGGGAGAGGGAGAAGTAGGCTCCCTGCTGAGCAGGGAGCCTGACTGGGGCTTGATCCCAGGACCCCAGGATCATGAATGGAGCTGAAGGCAGATGCTTAACAACTGCCACCCAGGTGTCCCCTCATTTACGATTTTAAGTGAACATTGATATAAAAGGAAATAAACTTGTGATTAGATACAGAAAAATACAAGATCAAATTCAATGTCCATTCATGACTAAAACTTTTATCAAACTTAAAAAAGGAAATATCCTTGCTTTGATAAAGATACCCATAAAAACCTATGTTAAACATCATTAATTAATAAAGAAATGTTTACAGTTTTCCATTTGAGTGCCAAAATAAAACAAGGATGACTAATGTCACCTCTAGATACTAAATATATTGACCATTTTAATGGAGTGCTTATCTGGTACAATAAAGAAAATAAATTAATAAATAACATAAGGAAAGAAAGAAATAGACATTATTTGAGAATTATCCTTAGTATTAAGTTCATTTAAAACATTTTCTGATAAAGAGTCAGCATAAAATAATCAATTATATTTCCATATACCAAGAAAAATAACTTGGAAACTAAAATTTAAATAATACTTATGGGAGAAATCATTTAATAAAAACAAGTTAGGAGATTTTAGTATCTACCTATAAAGTACTAGAATTAATAAGTAAATTTTACAGGGTTGCCGGGTCAAGGTAAATGTATGCAAATCAATTATATTTCTACATGCTAGCAAGAATCTGCTTGAAAAGAAAAATTTAAATACATCATGAAAAAACACACACTAAATTAAGATTTGGAAAGATTTTAAATAGAGAAATGTAAAACTTATAAAGTATGTCTTCTGTTGAATTTTCTGAAATCTAGTAGACATCTCTTAGCACTAACCTGAATGAGAGATCACTGTTTTCAAGAATAAATAATTTATCTTTAGAAACTGTCAGACCTTGACTTTCCTACGTTGTCAGCTTCAATTCATTCTCTTAATAGCATTTTAAAGCAATCAGTTATCTATATATGTGTGTAGCAATATTAAATACTATGAACTGAGTGAGCAATGTCTCTGCTTATCCATAATTACGTATCAGACGTCTGAAATCCAGAAGCAAGATTTCAGCTTCAAATAACCTAAATGAAATGTTGACTAGAGAGTTACATTTTGCTGGTGGGGTGTACATTTCCTGCTCTTTCTCCACGAGATTTATTTCCATCTTACAAATGTTCTCAGGAAAAAGGAGAATAGAAACTGGTAGATAACCATAAAACTGACCAAGTATTAGGTAAGTGACCACTACATAGAAATATAATTCTATCAGTTTTGTTGTATTACTCCTCACAATATTTATCAAAAACTCACAACAGAATTGATTTCCCATTCTGGACAAGTCAAAGCTGATTGGGAGATTTAAAATTAGAGAATATACTCTGCAAGTACTCACTGATGAGTCAAGAATGTTAAAAGATTTAAAATGTTTGTGAGATTGGATATAACATCAACAAGACTGAGAGTCCTAAAATATGCCTTCTTTAAGGTGAAAATTACACGTCACCTCCATGATACTTTCCCTTAACTATGGCTAATTCTATTCGGCCATTAGTTCAAATATTTTATTCTAAATAATGTAATATCCTCAGTGTAATCTTGAGGAAACATTGAATATGTGTGATTCATTGGGATAAACTGCCTCTTTCTGAATCTTTGGGTAGGGTTTAGAGGACCAGAAGTTCAACAGAGAAGACCGAGTACACATTATAACTATGGATGTTACAGCTCACATTCTTTGAATTGTCATATTATGATTCTTCCCTATTTTTTCGTGATTATAAATACTGGGGCTGCTTAAACCACTCCAACAAAGTCTCCAGATATTCCTTACCCTCAGTGTTGAGGCTTCAATTTTCAAAACCCAGTCACCAGTCTGTCATTTTCTTTCCCAGGATAATTTATAGCAAGGATATTCATTGTTTTCAGGGAAAATATCTGGTTTTATCACAGAATGTGTTTGACCCCCATTTTCCAGTGTAGCTCTCAGAGTCTAACTTATTTAAGCTTAAATTGCACAACATGATGGACTCCAAGATTCCAGCCCAGTACAGACTATATCAGAACTAGTATAGTTAATACTTAGTCTTGTCTCAAATGTGAAGTGAAAAGCATGCATGTTCAACATGGCCCTTCTAGCAGGATTCTTCCCTCAAAATCTCACGTCAATAAACGTGGGGATAATAAGAGCTCATCTCTCCTAAGATCACTGTCCCTAAAACCAAAAATTTTAGGGACCCTCAACTGTAAACCCATATTTTGGAATCCATAATACCGTAAAAGTTTCTCTAACACAGCTAAAGATGCACTTAGTTTACATTACTACGCACAACTCCTAACTTAAATCTGCAGCATCTACTTTCAGGTTAATGAATTGGTCAGAGTTTATGCCC
>NC_048232.1:47767552-47768951 GCF_002007445.2 Ailuropoda melanoleuca
TACTATGAACTGAGTGAGCAATGTCTCTGCTTATCAATAATTACGTATCAGACGTCTGAAATCCAGAAGCAAGATTTCAGCTTCAAATAACCTAAATGAAATGTTGACTAGAGAGTTACATTTTGCTGGTGGGGTGTACATTTCCTGCTCTTTCTCCAAAAGATTTATTTCCATCTTACAAATGTTCTCAGGAAAAAGGAGAATAGAAACTGGTAGATAACCATAAAACTGACCAAGTATTAGGTAAGTGACCACTACATAGAAATATAATTCTATCAGTTTTGTTGTATTACTCCTCACAATATTTATCAAAAACTCACAACAGAATTGATTTCCCATTCTGGACAAGTCAAAGCTGATTGGGAGATTTAAAATTAGAGAATATACTCTGCAAGTACTCACTGATGAGTCAAGAATGTTAAAAGATTTAAAATGTTTGTGAGATTGGATATAACATCAACAAGACTGAGAGTCCTAAAATATGCCTTCTTTAAGGTGAAAATTACACGTCACCTCCATGATACTTTCCCTTAACTATGGCTAATTCTATTCAGCCATTAGTTCAAATATTTTATTCTAAATAATGTAATATCCTAAGTGTAATCTTGAGGAAACATTGAATATGTGTGATTCATTGGGATAAACTGCCTCTTTCTGAATCTTTGGGTAGGGTTTAGAGGACCAGAAGTTCAACAGAGAAGACCGAGTACACATTATAACTATGGATGTTACAGCTCACATTCTTTGAATTGTCATATTATGATTCTTCCCTATTTTTTCGTGATTATAAATACTGGGGCTGCTTAAACCACTCCAACAAAGTCTCCAGATATTCCTTACCCTCAGTGTTGAGGCTTCAATTTTCAAAACCCAGTCACCAGTCTGTCATTTTCTTTCCCAGGATAATTTATAGCAAGGATATTCATTGTTTTCAGGGAAAATATCTGGTTTTATCACAGAATGTGTTTGACCCCCATTTTCCAGTGTAGCTCTCAGAGTCTAACTTATTTAAGCTTAAATTGCACAACATGATGGACTCCAAGATTCCAGCCCAGTACAGACTATATCAGAACTAGTATAGTTAATACTTAGTCTTGTCTCAAATGTGAAGTGAAAAGCATGCATGTTCAACATGGCCCTTCTAGCAGGATTCTTCCCTCAAAATCTCACGTCAATAAACGTGGGGATAATAAGAGCTCATCTCTCCTAAGATCACTGTCCCTAAAACCAAAAATTTTAGGGACCCTCAACTGTAAACCCATATTTTGGAATCCATAATACCATAAAAGTTTCTCTAACACAGCTAAAGATGCACTTAGTTTACATTACTACGCACAACTCCTAACTTAAATCTGCAGCATCTACTTTCAGGTTAATGAATTGGTCAGAGTTTATGCCC
>NC_048232.1:47769219-47796379 GCF_002007445.2 Ailuropoda melanoleuca
AGCAGGGAGCCTGACTGGGGATTGATCCCAGGACCCCAGGATCATGAATGGAGCTGAAGGCAGATGCTTAACAACTGCCACCCAGGTGTCCCCTCATTTACGATTTTAAGTGAACATTGATATAAAAGGAAATAAACTTGTGATTAGATACAGAAAAATACAAGATCAAATTCAATGTCCATTCATGACTAAAACTTTTATCAAACTTAAAAAAGGAAATATCCTTGCTTTGATAAAGATATCCATAAAAACCTATGTTAAACATCATTAATTAATAAAGAAATGTTTACAGTTTTCCATTTGAGTGCCAAAATAAAACAAGGATGACTAATGTCACCTCTAGATACTAAATATATTGACCATTTTAATGGAGTGCTTATCTGGTACAATAAAGAAAATAAATTAATAAATAACATAAGGAAAGAAAGAAATAGATATTATTTGAGAATTATCCTTAGTATTAAGTTCATTTAAAACATTTTCTGATAAAGAGTCAGCATAAAATAATCAATTATATTTCCATATACCAAGAAAAATAACTTGGAAACTAAAATTTAAATAATACTTATGGGAGAAATCATTTAATAAAAACAAGTTAGGAGATTTTAGTATCTACCTATAAAGTACTAGAATTAATAAGTAAATTTTACAGGGTTGCCGGGTCAAGGTAAATGTATGCAAATCAATTATATTTCTACATGCTAGCAAGAATCTGCTTGAAAAGAAAAATTTAAATACATCATGAAAAAACACACACTAAATTAAGATTTGGAAAGATTTTAAATAGAGAAATGTAAAACTTATAAAGTATGTCTTCTGTTGAATTTTCTGAAATCTAGTAGACATCTCTTAGCACTAACCTGAATGAGAGATCACTGTTTTCAAGAATAAATAATTTATCTTTAGAAACTGTCAGACCTTGACTTTCCTACGTTGTCAGCTTCAATTCATTCTCTTAATAGCATTTTAAAGCAATCAGTTATCTATATATGTGTGTAGCAATATTAAATACTATGAACTGAGTGAGCAATGTCTCTGCTTATCAATAATTACGTATCAGACGTCTGAAATCCAGAAGCAAGATTTCAGCTTCAAATAACCTAAATGAAATGTTGACTAGAGAGTTACATTTTGCTGGTGGGGTGTACATTTCCTGCTCTTTCTCCAAAAGATTTATTTCCATCTTACAAATGTTCTCAGGAAAAAGGAGAATAGAAACTGGTAGATAACCATAAAACTGACCAAGTATTAGGTAAGTGACCACTACATAGAAATATAATTCTATCAGTTTTGTTGTATTACTCCTCACAATATTTATCAAAAACTCACAACAGAATTGATTTCCCATTCTGGACAAGTCAAAGCTGATTGGGAGATTTAAAATTAGAGAATATACTCTGCAAGTACTCACTGATGAGTCAAGAATGTTAAAAGATTTAAAATGTTTGTGAGGATTGGATATAACATCAACAAGACTGAGAGTCCTAAAATATGCCTTCTTTAAGGTGAAAATTACACGTCACCTCCATGATACTTTCCCTTAACTATGGCTAATTCTATTCAGCCATTAGTTCAAATATTTTATTCTAAATAATGTAATATCCTAAGTGTAATCTTGAGGAAACATTGAATATGTGTGATTCATTGGGATAAACTGCCTCTTTCTGAATCTTTGGGTAGGGTTTAGAGGACCAGAAGTTCAACAGAGAAGACCGAGTACACATTATAACTATGGATGTTACAGCTCACATTCTTTGAATTGTCATATTATGATTCTTCCCTATTTTTTCGTGATTATAAATACTGGGGCTGCTTAAACCACTCCAACAAAGTCTCCAGATATTCCTTACCCTCAGTGTTGAGGCTTCAATTTTCAAAACCCAGTCACCAGTCTGTCATTTTCTTTCCCAGGATAATTTATAGCAAGGATATTCATTGTTTTCAGGGAAAATATCTGGTTTTATCACAGAATGTGTTTGACCCCCATTTTCCAGTGTAGCTCTCAGAGTCTAACTTATTTAAGCTTAAATTGCACAACATGATGGACTCCAAGATTCCAGCCCAGTACAGACTATATCAGAACTAGTATAGTTAATACTTAGTCTTGTCTCAAATGTGAAGTGAAAAGCATGCATGTTCAACATGGCCCTTCTAGCAGGATTCTTCCCTCAAAATCTCACGTCAATAAACGTGGGGATAATAAGAGCTCATCTCTCCTAAGATCACTGTCCCTAAAACCAAAAATTTTAGGGACCCTCAACTGTAAACCCATATTTTGGAATCCATAATACCGTAAAAGTTTCTCTAACACAGCTAAAGATGCACTTAGTTTACATTACTACGCACAACTCCTAACTTAAATCTGCAGCATCTACTTTCAGGTTAATGAATTGGTCAGAGTTTATGCCCGAAAACTACAGGTGCTTTTGCTTTATATTTCTGTAACAGAAGGGCTTATTACAGTTACAGCAACATTTAGAATGTTGCTTTTGTTGACATTATTGATCTCCACTTTCGGGAGGAAAAATGATCATATTAATTACTTGTAAATACATAATCTGCCCTGGAAGCACAAGAACAAATGGAAATCCCAAAAGTACTGTGTTGTAATCAATTTTTTAAATTGTGTCAGAATCCCAGAATTCTCCAACAGCGCACCTACAACCTCTGACATTGTTATTGTTTTCCTATTTTTTAAGAATAATCCTACAATTTAAAAATCATATAAACAAATAAAAAGGGAAAAATCCTCCTTACTACCTGTTATTTCCTTTTTTCAAAAACAACTTTTATTAGAGGCATATCATTTAATTAAGAAGGTTTCTCAGCTAGAATAATGAAAGACAGCTGATTTTATTTTTCTTATTCACGTGAATGGCTTTAACTGCTCACTCAACATAATGAGTTCTTTTTAAAGGAAATGGATTTTATAAACTATAGATGTACAAGCATACTACATATATGTATATATGTATATATGTATACATATGTATAACAGAATAGATCTTTGTTCATTCATTCACTTTCAATCTTTTGTGGTCCTTTAACTTTGACTCTTCCCAAAATATAAACGAACTTTGTATTTTTGTCCAATGTGAGATTTTTAACCATTCAGTTCACTGTGATCACTGATACATTTGATATTAATTCTTTTTTATATCATATAATTTTATATTTATCATCGCCTTTACTTTTCAAATTTTTGCAAAATTAATCATATTTTAGTTCATGTTTTCATCTTTAGATTTTTTTATTTTAATAATGGTTAACTTTAAACTCTTGACAAGGCATATCTCTACTTATAAAATCCTCTACCCAAAATATTTTATTAGGTTCAATATTCACAATATGCTCAATGTTAGAAGAAAATACAACTTATTTTTACAAGTACACACATATGATTGTATGTGTATTCGTCATGATAATCTCCAACGATACTGGCTTCCTTTTAATATGTGGTGACTGCCTGTTATGTGATATCATTCTTTAAAATAAATACCTTTAGAAAGTGCCAACATCAATATTCCTTACACCACAGTGCCTTTGGTATCAAAAGTAGTGCTAGCAAGTCCCAAGTTTCTCTAATTAATGAAAGAAGTATATATAGTTATAAAAAAAACTATAAACATGCTCTTGAACAGAGAACCTTTGATTGATTCTTAAATCTATTCTTAATTTCTATTTGTCATGAGAACATCAGGTTTCTTGTGTGAAGAATACAAACACTTATAAATATAAGATGATGGCTTTTAGATTATCTCCTAAATTCCATAGACATTCCCTAGCATTTTAACTAGAGTTTGGAAATGGCTTCTCAAGATCATGTGAAAGTTAATTTATCTCGCCTTCTCTGTCAAATATTTCTATTTTATCCTTGGCTATTTTTGAATGCAGATAGGAACCCAAAGAACAGTAGTCTTTTACAAAAGTCAGTCGTCCTGCATATTATCTAATGGTTAGATTTATCCCTGAGGAAGGATGTAAATTCATTGCAAATGATACTTTAATGGAGCCCAGCTTTTTTGTCATGCAAAGAGATCCAAATGAATGTGGCAGCCAGCAGCAATTCCTATGGGAAGCAGTGCAACATGAAGCAAGTGATCTTGTCAGAAATAAGTAAATAAATACCTCTCGCTTTACCATTCTAACAATTTTATCCCATCAAAGAAATGCAGAAACATGATTTACATGTTGTTGATAATCTTTTTAAAGAACGAGTCCAAGTGCTAGGATTTGTTTGCACTTATTGTAATAGATGTGACAGGTGTCTTACTCATGATATGCTAGAGAAAATATTAACTCCCACAAAGTTGCAAAATGCTTATAAATGAATATACATTCATTTACTTTAGATAAATGACCCCTTTTCATTGCCATGGGTTATGTTAATTCGTTGGGTGTCTGTTCTAAACACTGTATGCTATCTTTTTTACATATAGTTTCCTCCACATTTGATCATACCTTATAATAATAACACCCACAGCTTTGAAAGAATTGATAAAGCTGTGAAATTGAAGACGAAGGCAAAGATGAAGAAGAAGGAGAAGGATGTGGAGGAGGAAGAGGAAGAGGATGTGAAGGAGAGTCAGCACATAACAATAATGGTGAAAAGTCTTCACTCTCCATCATCCCGGCTAACAATAGCAGGTAGCTCCCACATAGGGAATTCTTTAAACTTAGCAACCTTTTAACCTTACTAAATGAAAATGGGTACTGAATTTTTATAGTGATTTTAGTGATAATTACTTGAAATCATTTTGAAATGCTAGCAAATATACTGCCGAATTACTAAGGGAATGGTGTGCTGTGAGAATTTACATGGGCGACAGTATAAAGTCTGGGGCCTTGTAAAAGTTTTAATCTAATTCCAAAGTCCTTTTGAAAGCAGGACAAGTTGGCTACTCATGAATCAGTGAGATACCTGACTGGAGTTAACATTCTCTTCAGGGAAGAGAAGCAATTTCCGTAAGTAATTGTTGTAAACTTAATGAGATTCTAAATAGTTGCAATAGGAGATAACAGTAATTTTATATTGGAGTTAATCTTTTCAGTATGTCTCATTACAGAAGTCTGCTATGCTGTTCATTTATTTTGTTTCTATTTTATTTTGAGATATATAATCCCTATAGAAAAGTATATAAAGTGGTAGGTGAATGGGTAAAGGGGTCAAAAGGTACTAACTTCCAGTTTAAAATAAATAAGTCATGGAATGTAATATACAGCATGGTGACTATAATTAATAATATTGTATTGTATTGCTAGAAGAGTAGATCTTAAAAGATCTCATAACAAGAAAAGTCTAACTATATTTGGTGGTGGATATTAACTAGACTTATTGTGATCATTTTGCAATACATACAAATATGGAATTATTACACTATACACATGAAGCTAATATAATGTTATATGTCAATTTTACCTCAATAAAAAAGAAAAAACGTATAACATAGATATATGTAATTTAAAGAATAATTATAATGTGATCGTATATATATTACCACACAGGTCAAGAAAAGGAACATTGATAACGCTTCAGAAGCTTACTATGACCACCTTCCTTAACACAAATCCCTTCATTCCTCCAGAATTAACCAACCTTGTGACATTTGTGATAATCATCTTTGCTTCTTAAGAATAGTTTACCTCATATGCATTCCTTAATAATTTAGATTTTTTTATCATTTTAATATTTATCTATGCTGCATGTAGCTGTGATTATTTCATTTTTATTACTGTATAGAATTCCATTTTATGATTATACTAGAATTTATACATTCATTCTGTGTCATTTCCAGCTTTTATAAACAATACTGAGATGTAAAGGTGTATATGTGTTTCTGTGTGTTTTGGTGAGGGTGGGGGTGTGTATGCACAGTGGGGTATAAATTTTCTACAGAGCACTGGTCTTCAAAGTGAAGCTGCTGGACCAGCAGAGGGAATGGCATTACCCTGGGTACTCATGTGTATTTTTCAGTTCTACCTCAGAAACTGAACTTGAGACAGCTATGCGTTTTAACAAGTCTTCTAGTTGATTCTGACATACGCTTAAGTTTAAGAACCACGTATAGTTGTAAGTGGAATAGCTAGATTATAGGATGTGTACATCTATGCCTTTATTAGGTAATTCCAAATTGTTCTAACTGGTTGTAGCAACTAACAAAAAACTCCAGTTCGCATACATTGTGAACATCACATACATTGTGAACATGGAGATACACTGTTCAGATCCTCTTTGAAAGAACTCCTGGGCTCAATTGCTGTCAGGTCTGACGGTGGATAACCTTCTGCTGTGAACTCCTTCCAGGATTGGCTCAGCTGCACAGAGCTTTCTCTCCATGGTCACACAATTCCACAAGATGGCCCAGATCCAGTGACTTACTCAGGTGCAGCTGTAAAAGCCTAGCCATTTCATCCTAACGCAGGACAGCTCTGATGGGACATTTTAGCTGTGGAATACCCTGTAGCTACTATGGAGACTGTCTTCTGGGCTTGCTTCACAGCTTGACTTTCCCAACTTCCTATTTTGCTAATTTCCTTTCCTTCTTCAAAAACATCTTGAATGTTAAACCCTGTCTCCATGTCTACTTCCCAGAACATCTTAACTGCTACCATATTCTCTTAAATTCTTGGCAATTAACTAAATCTAACATTTTCTCTGTGTTTTGGGGTTTTAATAATACTTAATTACACTTTCCTGATTACTACTACTGTTGAGCAGAATTTAATTTAGAATTTCTCTTTTGTGAAGTTCCATTTCAAGTATTTTGTCCAATTATCTATTATGTTGCAAGTCTTTTTTTTCTTATTAATTGCGTAGAATTTTTCACATATGCTAGATATCGGATCTTTGTTATTACAAGCTTTACAATATATTTTATTACTTGTATTATCATTTGTATGATTATTAATAGCGGATAATTACCAAATTTTAATAAGGTTGAATTTTTCAATCTTTACATTTATGTTAGTCAATTTTGCATTCTGTTTTAGAAATCTTTTCTTAACCCTAAGACATGAAAACCTTGTATGGATTTTTAGGAAGATTAAATAGAACAATCAGTTTGGGAATGATATAAATCTTCACCATCCTTTCTTTTTTTAATTGAAGTACAATTAAGATACAGTGTATATTAGTTTTAGGTGTATAATGTAATGAATCAATTCTATACATTACTCGCTGCTCATAAAGACGTTTATTCTTTTTTTCTTTTTTTCAGTCTTTTTCCCGTTTGCATTTCAGTTTTGAAAGTTTCTACTGGAATATCCTAATGCTCACAGATTCTTTCCTTAGCCATGTCCAGTCTACTAACGAGCTTATTAAGGTCCTTCATTTCTGTTACAGTGTTTCTTATGTCTAATATATCTTTCTTATTCCTTCTTAGAATTTCCATTACCCATGTTTCTTATAAGTTGTTTACTTTTTAGACATTAGAACTCTTGAAACCCTTAGAATAATAATCATAGTTCTTAAAATTTTACATTCTATTTCCAAATTCCCTGCCATATCTGAGTTTGGTTCTGATGCTTGCTGTGTCTCTTCTGTGTTTTTTTGCATTTTAATATGACTTGTAATTTTTTGCTGAAGGCTGGACATGATATACCAGGTGAAGACATTTACCTGAGTAAACAGGCCTTTAATAATGTGGTGGTTATGCATACAGGGAGAAGAGTATTCTATAGTCCTGTAATTAGGTCTTAATCTTTTAGTGAGCCTGTGCTGGTAGGCTGTGAAATTCACAGGTGCATATCAGTTTTTTCCTTTGCCTTAGATGGAAAGTATCGCTGGTGGGGGCTGAGTTGGTACTTCCCTTCCTCTTCATGGAAGGCTAGAGCAAACTGGAGTTGCATATTTCCCTTTTATCAGGTGCGTTAGGCTCTGATAGTACCCTGACAGGTTAAACTCTGGTAAAATAGTTTTTCTTAAAAGCAAGGCTTGTTTAGAACAGAATGATCTAGTTATTTCAAATTGGTTACTTTTCCTCTCTCCCCATAAAACCCAGAATGATTTTTTCTCTGATATTCACTGTGAGAACCTGGTTGAACTCTAGGATGTGAAACTCACAAAACTGTGGGTTGCCTTTCCCTTCTTCCCCAGTTTTTAACTCTCAGATTTGTCACACTGAGCCTCCAGCAATGCATCCATTACTGATCATACGTACCTTCCCAGGTATTAGATCCAAAGGAGATTGGAACTTGTGAATTTCTGTTCAGGTAAGTTGTGATTTTCTGCATCCTTCCTGCCTCTCAGTTTTGGAGGAAGTGGTATGCTCTATGACCTCACTTCTCTAGTGGATCTAAGAAAAACTGTTGATGTTTCACTTTGTTCAATTTTTTAATTTGTTGTTAAAATGGAGTGGTGACTTCCAAACTCTTTTTATGCCAGTTTAGAAATCAGAAGTCTGGATGTCTTTTGTATGTGTCATTTTTGTGATTTCTTTGTCATTTTGAATGTGTGGGTTGATTAATTTTATCGATTCTAGAAAACTGTCAGACATTTATCCCTGCCAAATATTGCCTCTACCCATTCTTTCTCTATTTTCCTTTTAAAACCCAATTAGATATATGTTAAATCTTTATTTCATGCCATTTCGTACCTCTTTTTTTTTACTTTCCATCTTTCCATTTTTATGTGTTGTGTTCTGTAAAAATTATTTTGACCAATCTTCCAGCTTACCAGTTCCTTTTTCATGTGTGTCTGTCTAATCTGATGTTGAATATATTCATGGAGATTTTTCTTTGTTTATATATTTCTAGAAGGCTTACTTATTTTCCATAAATATGTTAGATTTTTTGTAGTTTTTATTTCTTAGCAGATTGTTTTTGACATTTATTTTCTTTGTATATGGTAGAACATCTTTTTTCTTTAGATAATTTGTGTCTGATAATTCCAATGTTGAAGTATATTTAGGTCTGTTTTAACTATTTACTATTTAAGCCATTTTTCATTCATGGGGCCTCAGTCATGATGCTTATATGCTTGGATACTTTTTGTATGTGCACTTCTCATTTTCCTCATAAAATTGTTTGTGAGAAGTGTTTTTCCTATTTATTTTATTTTTGAACTTTTTGCTGATTACTGAGAATGACGCAAAGAAAATATTTTAAGAAAGAGAAAGAAGAGGAAGGATGAGAGAGACCGAATTAACATGCCTATTTAAACATTTTAATTTTCTCTCTATTGCCTTAAAAAGGCAATGTTCTTATAAATAAGCACTCTTTCATATGCTATTCAAGTTCTTTACTTCTCTGGATCTTGTTTGTTCTTATCGCATTCCAATAAGAAAGCATTACTTCTTGCCCTTGTTCTTTCTCCTTATCACCCAAAATTTATGCTTCAGCTCTATTGATTTATTTTTGTCTCAAACTCCTGCTACTTTTGAGCATGCCCACCGGACCACATTCCCAACAAGAGAAGAAATCAAATGTCAACTTCCTCATTTTCTCAAGAGTAGAACTACAGATCTACCCACATTCATGCATCTTTTACTATTTTCTTCCATTCACAAAAGAGGAACTGTCTAGCCTATCAGAAAAAAAGCCCTTCTCTTTCTGTATTCTTTGGAAACAATTTATTCCAAGCATTTAAGAAATTCTCCACTAATAGTCATTCCTTATTTTTCCAACCTTTTCTCTTAATGTATTCAACCACTGAAAGACAGACACAGTATATCTTCCCTTCTACTATGTACCGGAGCTAAGTGGTTTTTGTTCTCCCTGAGATCTTTTCAGGGCAGAATACTAAATGATAGATTGTCCCAGAGTAGGTCATCTTCCATTTTTGTTGTCATTGTTCTCTTGTGAAATATCATGGTTTTAAATGAAGTCTCTACCAATAAAAAACCGGTTCACGTATCACACCATTTCCCTTCCCTTTTCCCTATTCCAGATGCAGAGGTCTCCTCTTTTAGCTTTCTCCTTTCCATGGAGACCAACGTTATTGAAAAAAAAAAATCATATATCCACATTTCATTGACTCCATATCCTGTTTATTTCTTACTCTAAGTTTGCTTCCCTGCCAATCTCAACCATTGATATGTTTGGGGTTTTTTTATATCTATAAACACATGAACTTACAAATTTATTTCTCTAGCCCAGAACTTCTTTATGAATGATGAAACTCATACCCCAAATCCTCCTTTACATTTACCGTTAGATATGAAAAAGGCACATTAAATTCGAAATATCCCAAACCAGAAGTAATCATTTCTTTGTGCCTGAACTTAGCCTTCCTTTTAGGTCCTCTTTCTAAGTGAATGCTATAAATATCTGTAATTCTAGAATGTTAGGATATTTCTATTCCCATTTCTCCATATGTAAACTATTTCTAAGTGTTATTTTTTACTTTAAGAGCTTTTATTTTTAAAGTATTATATAGTTTATACAGAAAAAAGTATAAATCATCAATACACACAACTCAGTAAGTTATATAATCAATAGTACTCAAGAAATCTATTTGTGTCTCTTCCTAGTTATTTCTCCTCTATCCTCTACAAAAATAAATACTATTCTGATTTCTAACACCATGAATTAGTTTTGAGTAATTCTGAACTATATAAAATGGCATCATATAATATGTATGTGTTTGTTCCTGTCTTTTATCAGTCACATTATGTTTGCCACATTCATCCATAGTTTCGCTTACAGCAGTGGCTCATTAATTTTTCATTTCTGTATATTATTTCATCGTATGAACATAGAAAATTTAATTAACCATTTTTCTGTTGATGATTTATCAGTTATTTCCAATTTGGGGCTATTACACTTAGCCTAATGTAAACATCCTTTTGTGATTTTTTTGTGCCCATACATACATATATTTCTGCTAGGTTTATCTATCAGTCTAACTCCTGGATTATAACATATGTATAGATTTGACTTAAAAAAATCTTTAAAAAAAAAGATAGTGAAACTACTAAATTAATGCAATAACCTCCCCTCTGGTCTTTAAACTCAACACAGGTTCCTCTTCAATAATATTACCTTACTGTAGACTCATTAATATTTTTAAAAATAAATATATGACCCTTACTTACACTTCTATCCCATCTGCATATGCAGCACCCTACTCCCCACTTCCTGTACAACCATCACCACAACCACACTATTTGCTTAGTCACCTCCATCCTTCCACTTAAATTATTGCTCATATTTGTTTGCATTTGTAGTATAATGACATAACACAGCTACAATTATACATATATTCCTGTGATTCTTTTATGTGTGTTTCTCGTTGCCACAAGATTGTAAATTCTGTGAAGACAGAGATTTTGGATTATTCTCCTCCAACTTTGGATCCCCAGTGCCTAAAACAATGTGTAGGACATAGTAAGTGTTCAATACAGAGGGTTGTTGAGTGAATACATTCATGCCTGAATACATGAATAAATGAGTGCTATTAACCCAAATAGAAAATTCTTTTCTTCTCCCTCTTCTGTCTCTCACTGTGCCAAGTAAATTACAATTCATCCTTCATATTTTGCCCTATACATTGTTGGCTAAAATATCTTTCTGAACCAAAACTTCATTAAAATGCCCTTTTACTAGTTCTTATTCTAACTTAGCATATTATGTAGCAATGTCTATCTTTTGTCTATCTTCCTCACTAGTTTGTAAGCTCCCTGAGATACATGCTGTGTCATAGTCATAAGAAAATCCCAGTTCCTAAAACAATTACTAAAATAACAGAAAAAAAGTCTTAAAATTTTCTTTTCCAGACTTGCTTCTGTTTTTTTCATTTTAAAAAAAGTAATGTCTTCATTTTTATTTAATCTAAGAGTATCATATGCTTCATTACATTAGTCTCATAATAAATATGAATTATTCTAGGAATGACAGTGTCAAAAGTAATTCATTATCTGAGAAGATAAAGATGAAGATGAAGAAAAGCAAGAGGAAAGGAGGAGGAGAATAGGATAGAGGAGGAAATGGAGAAAAAGAGAAGAAGAACTAGGAGGAACAGAAAATTTGTAATATAAAGATGAAAACTACTTTCCCTTATTTCCTCTTTTCACCTGTACTGACCTCAGCCTTCAATATTCCTAACTTTCATTGCTTTTTCACTTCAAAGCTCCAACCACAATAGATTATTCTAAAATATGTCAAGAAAGGTATTACTTTGAAGTATGTCTATCAGAGTCAGTACTCACATGACTGACATGGGGCAAGTCACATTTCTGAAATTTGAATAGCTCCCCATTTCTAGAAATGACTGAAGACTGAGTAGAAGAAATAAACAGATGAGTACATTTCATCTGATTTATATATGATTTATATTTATATAGATTCTATAAATTCATTTCAAAACTATTTTATCCAAATTCAACAACTTGCAAAAATTCATTAGTAATGTTGATCAATAATTTTTTTTCAAAATTTTAAGAATCCTACACATTTGCTTGATATCTATTAAGAATAATTAAATGTATCTCATGTCATTAAATTACACAACTGTTACAAGTTGTTTCAAAGAGAAAGAGAGTCTTGATTGCAATTCAGAATATCAGTGTTGGTTGAAATGGGAATTATGCCCTTTATATAAAAGATGATATTTATATAAAGATGATATTTTTTCACAGATGTCAAAGATGATGCTACTTAGTGGTATGACAACTATAGTACACAAGGAAGAGTAATGGTAAGCAATCTGTAGTTTATGGGGACATTATTAGAGTGATTTAAGGGTTAAGAAACCTCTGAGGAGCTAATGATCAATAACTGTCAGTATTTGTATTGATTAACTATATACAAAACACATGGTAAAGTATTTGAAGATCATGCTATGAAATATATCCTCTGGGCAATAGAAATATCATTATAATTGGAAGAAAAAAGATGAGAGTGACTCTCATTGGATTTATGTTATTTAAAAGCTAAAATGTCTTTTACATTAATGATTGCTTTCAGAACTAAAAGGATCACAAATATATACTAAAATTGTAAGTGCCAATAACTCCTCTATTTTCCAATAAATCAATACAGACTTAGTAATCGCACTTGTAATTTTTACTTCTAAAATATGTATTAGGGTAAACACAAAAAGGGATTATAAAATGATATTATATGGGAGTCAAATGGCTATGGCTAATCTAGCAACATAAATATTTATTATTATTATTGAATATCATCAAATGAATCCAATGTTATCTTTTAAGACTAGAGGAGCCATAAGAAAAAGTAAGTCTTTTATAATAACAGTATAATTTTATTCTATTTCATCAGTGAGTTTTATTTTTTATTTTTTATTTTTTTGTTTTTTTAACTTTATTCATGTTTACTTATTTAATTTATTTTATTCATTCATTTATTCATTTTATTTAATCACCCACTCATTTTGTAGCCTGTTTGCTGTCATCAGGGAGCTTTAAATTATTCGACAATATATTTTTCTCAAACCAAAATTTTTTCTTATTCAATTATTTCCACACAAATTAATATTATATGTTTACTTCCAATAGAATCTTCAGCTTTATCTAAAATATACATTTTTATTCACCTCATGAATTCAATTCAGGAACAACATTTAGGAGAATTTCTGTCATTAAGATACTACAGATCTAGTTCTTCATGATTTTCCAAAGATAACTGTACACTGTACCTTATAGTCTTTAAAATGATGATCAATACTGGAAATTTATGCTTTCTATTCTTGAATATAGACAGAAATCATAGTTTTATGTTTATGATTACAGTAACACAATAACAAACCTATGACTCCTAACACAAAAGCCCAACACATTTTATGGTGTGGTGTCTACAGTACTTTAAAATTAAAATCAATAAAATGCAGAAGCCCTACAACTTTGGATAACCTCATGCTCTCCTTGTTCACACATGGTGAGCGTCATTGCTGGAAATCAAATGTGCAGATCTAATATTGTATAGTCCTAAAAAATACAACTGTGAAAGCTATTAAAATATACTTCTTACTTTTTCATATGTGATTAAAATCACATTTAACCCTGTGTCCAAATTACATGGCAAGATATCTCTCCTGATCTCTAAACTTTTGTCAAAAGATCATGTCTTATTGTCTCTTCTTTCTGTGGTTGGCAATCCCCAAATGGTTATCACATATTTTAGCAATGGCTGGAGATTTGGTCTTTAAAGATTCATTCAAAGTTTTGTGTTGATATGTCCTACTGTGAATATGTACAATCATGGTGATATTCATCAAAAGTAATATTGAGGGAAGCCTGGATGGCTCAGTAGATTAAGCAACTGCCTTCAGCTCAGGTCGTGATCCCAGGGTCCTGGGATTTAGCCCTGCATCAGGCTCCTTGCTACTTGGCTGCTTCTCCCTCTGCCTGTCTCTCCCCCTGCTTTTGTTCTCTTTCTCTCTCTGACAAATAAATAAACAAAATCTTAAAAAAAAAAGTAATATTGAACTACAGATCATGTAATGTGAATGTAGTAGTACAATTTATTGAAAGTAAGAGATAAAAAGCATGATAAAATATCAATACTTCAAAAAAATCCATATTATAAAAACTCAGTCATGGCAGTAAATTCTACAAAAACAGCAGAGTAGTGAAGAGTAAAATAATGATGAATAGCCAAAAACTACAGTATATTAAATTGCATTAAAAAACTGAATATGTTGAGAACCACTGATTTACTGGATAAGAACTGGGATCAAAATTGACTAGTTGTCAGATCCATGTTCAAATTCCATTTCTATCACATAATAGACACAGTTTTTTGGTTTTACCCATCTTTCTCCTGCTGGTGCCTACGTCCTAGCAGCTGTATCCCACTGCTTCCCAAGGCCATCTATAAAGTGGGGACTCTGCTGATGGGGCAAGGGCCTGAAACTGCAGTGGAATCTTGGTCCAAGAGAAATGCCTTACCTCCAGTCAAATAGCCCAAATTGAGAGAGCCAACGGTCTCCGGGAGGAGGAAGGGCATGTCATGGGGATCAGGGAATCACTGGGGCAGAAACTAAGATAAGTGTCCAGCCTCCCTGATCCTACCCCCAAGCCACCAGGGCCCTTCTGCTCACTTTGTTGCTCTTCTCCAGAAACTGTCCCCAGGTGATGGAAAATAAGTGTAAAATGCAAGCACCACCCATGTGGACCTATCCCAGGTGGTGGGGAATAGGGTGAGGAAGGAATTCCCTCTCTTTTTGCCTATGTACCTACATATCATCTATTTTGCCTCTTGGCCTGCAAAAGTCTAATATTTACTATTTGGCTCTTTATAGTTCTGTGATGTTGGTGGAAATCCAATCAAATTTTCATCCTCAGCAATCACACATAGATAATGAAGGATTCTTTTTTTCCCAAGAGACTTAGTGCTCCATGACGGAATCCATGCTCAACTATCTGGGACAAGGACAGCATTTTCTTCTTATGTGTGACTGGGCTTTTCCTTCTTTCCTTTCCTCTCTACAGAGGAATAAATTTTTACCAAGATGGAGAAAAAATTGAGGCACCTATGAGGTAAGGAAACCCTAGAGCCAGACCACCAAATAGAATAACTTTATTTCTTGTTCTTTCCACTTTTCTAAATTAATTGGGTTGGCACTGAGAGATACATGGATAGAGATGAGCAGACCATTAACCTCTTGCAGAACAGGAACCTTACAATTAACATCAAAGTGAATAGCAAAAGACTGAATGTTTTCCTCTAAAATCAGGAACCAGTTTAAGAAGTCTTCCTATTCAATGTGGTACATAATATTCTAGCTAGTTTATAGGCAAAAAAAAAAAAAGGTAGTGAGAAAAAAACAATCTACTCTTTTCTTTATTTGAATATGACATGATTATCCATGAGGAAAATCTAAAGGATCTATAAAAAAGCTACTAGAACATGTTATTTAAGCAAATTTATGCAAGTTCAATAAATAGAAATCAGAAATTAAAACTAAATGAGCTACCCCATTTATAATAGCAACAAATAGTACGATATTCTTAGGGATAAATCTGACAAAAGATGTGCGGCACGTCTACACTAAATCATTGCATTTAGTGGTCATCATTCTTTAGTTTTCTTTAATCCAGTTGAATTCAGGTGGATTATCTTCCTCAGAAGCCACTCCGACAATTTTAGTGTTTGTTATGGCAGCATACTACTCCAATATCAAAATAGTATTTGTTATCAATTGTTCTGTAAAAATTACCTGAATCTCTGCTTCAGCAGTCTTCTGGGGCTGTAAACATCCTAAGGCTCTACCGGGTAAAGGTATTCTTTCAAGCTCACTCACCTGGTTTTTGGTAGGGCTTTGTTCCTTGATTGCTGTTGGCCAGAGGCTGCCCTCAGCAGTTCGTGATGTGGCAACTGGCTTCATCAGAAAAATCCTGGGAGATAATGAAAGAGAGAAAGCTAGAATGAGATGGAGCAAGACAGAAGTCTTTGGTATCTGAATATTAGAAGTGACACTTCATCACTTTTGCCATATTGTGGCAGGATTATAGGAGGATAGGTTTGTGCTGGGAAGCATTTTCAAAACTGCCTACTGCAGTTTTCCTATGATACCAAATAATTTGTGTCCCTTCCATGCAAAAACCATTCACTTCCCTCTCAAACTCTACAAAATTTTCATCTCATTATGTCATGTCAAATTTCACAAACTCATTATTTAAATCAGATCCAGGTGTGGATAAACCCCCTAGAGCAGAAGTCCTCTAGATTTGAAAATCTGTGAAAATAAAGAAATTAAGAAGCAAGTTATTTGCTCCCCTCACCCTACACAGACTTAATATACAATGATAAAACAAGCAATGGATACTCCTGTTCAAAATGGGGGGGGGGGGAGGACAGGAGACACAAAGAACCCACTGGTCCATAGCAATTCTGAAATTAGCCTGGACAAATTTGGGTAATATAATGAGATTTTACCTGTGAATGATTTTCTATGGTTTTAGCTTTACTCGCTGGGGTCTTCTAATTGTCCCCTGAGTCATCCCTTCTTCTCATGTGTTTGCAGCTTAGTTGCTCAGTTAGCTCCCTGCTGATAGAGTTTTGGGGGCCCTAGAACCTCTTTTATTTTATACGGTCCTTATCTCTTTCAGCCCAAGCTGGCTGTGTTTCCAAAGATAGTTTTCTCACAAACTTTGTGGGTGTCTGTGAATATCTTTGGGGTTTATTCCATTAGGTAAAATGCACAGCCACATACCTTTTCAAGATAATTTTTTTTTCCCACCTTGGGATCCTGCTCAGATGGCTGAGGAATAATGCTCTTAAGCTCCTTAGAAGGCCTATTTTTTGACTGAAAGTATGTTAGCAAACCCACTACCTTTTTAAAGAGCCCTTTGTATGACTGAATTATATTGATTGTTTTATCATTCTGAGGTCTTAATAAAAGGCTGTATGTTCTCAGTTTTGGGTTACTTCTAGACCACATCTTTATGGCAGGCCTCAGAAGCCATTTCTTCATTTTAGTATGTTTTCCTTTTAGAGAGGCTGAGGATTTTCAAACCATCAAGTTCTGGTTCTTCTTGGTTTAAATGTTGTCTTCCAGGTTTATCTCTTTCCACTTATATTTTACTATAAGCAGCAAGAAGAAATCAAGAATCTATACCTTCAACCTGCTTTGAAATCTCCTTTGTCACATCACTAAATTCATTAGGCACATGTTCTGATTTCCACATAACTGCAGATGACCATGTTGTTATTTCTTCTGCTACTATGTAATAAGGATACAGTCTTCTGCAGTTTTCAATAACATTTCCCACCTTCATCTAGAATCCTTACTAGGAATTAATTTCTTTATTTTCACAGATTTTCAAATCTAGAGGACTTCTGCTCTAGGGGGCTTATCACATCTGGATCTGATTTAAATAATGAGTTCCTTACTAGGAAGTCTTCAACCCCACATTTCTATTAACAGTCTGTCCAGAACAAGTTAGGTATTATCTAACATGCTCTTCAAAATCCTTACAGTCTTTACACACCATTTCCAAAGCCACTTGCACATTTTTAGTGTTTCTTACACTTTCATCCAATAAAATGGTATATTAGTATACCATTAAAATATATAAAATGGCATTTGTCTTCTATTGCTGTGTAACAGTACAAAATTAGTGGCTTTAACCCACAATACATATTACCTCCCAGTTTTATAGGTCAGATATCCAAATACAGGTTAACAGTGTTCTCTGATTCAGGTTCTCTCAAGGTTGCAGTCCTGGTGTCAGTCAGGGCCTCAGTCATCTTAAGATTCAACTAGGAAAGGATCTAATTTCAACCTCACTGACATGGGCTGTTGGAAGGGGTCAATTCTTCATAAACTGTTGACCTGAGGCCACCTTCAGTAACTTGCATGTGGGCTTTTCCAAGGTAGCTCACAATTAGGCAGCTGGCTTCACCAAGTCAAGCAAGAGTTAAAAGAGTGCAAGCAAGACTGAAATTATACAAAGGAACTATTTGTGAGCTATTATTAGTAACATCCTATCTCTTTTGTTGCATTCTATTCATTAGAAGCAAGTCAAAAGGCCCAGATTATACAAGGTGTTACGAGGGCATGAATGCAGAGGTAGAGATCACTGGGAGCCATTTCAGAAGTTGCCCACTATACAATCACTGTCAAATTATACAATTACTTTGCACATAACTGTTGGGGAAAAGCACCCATTTTCACATTATTCCAAGGAGTTATAGAGGGGGATGGGAAATATTTGTTCAGGAGAAGCTATCTATGTTAATGGAACTAAAAATTCATTAATGTCCTTATCATTTGATTATCTTTCTAATGATGGAGAAGAGCAGACAAGGTGAGGCTGATGAGAGATCTTAGTTTCCAAAATGTATTGAAATTTTGGAAGAAAGAACTTCTAGAATGCACATAAACCTAAAGGTGTTTTGATTTTATGAAATACCAGAACAAATTTTTACTCTTACCAATCAACTTTTCACTCCCCCTTTCCCAAAAAAGACAGCTTCCATTCCTATAAAGATTAAAGATAAAGCTCTCAATTAAGCCTAGACCTTTCACTATTTGGGAAAAAAAATGTTTTAAACCTTCTAATTCTTCAGCAATTCTGTTTAAGTGCTAATATATGTGAAATAGTTAAATAGATACATAAAATCGAAGAAATGAAACGTTCTTGCTATGATCTAAAATTTTGGGTCCTTTCCAATTTCATATGTTGAAATCTTTACCGCCAAGCTGATGGTTTTAGGAGGTGAGGCTTTTGAGAGGTGATTAGGTCATGACGGTGAAGTCCTCACAAATGGGATTAGTAACCTTATTAGAAAAAGCCTCAGAGAGCTAGCTTGCCCCTTCCACCACATGAGGATGTAGTAAGAAGGTGCCATCTGTGAACCAGTATGCTTGACTCACTAGACACTGAATCTGGTGGCACCTTGATCCTGGGCTTCCCAACCTCCAGAACAAATAAATGTTTGTTGTTTAAAGCCACCCAGTTTATGATATCTTTTTATAGTAGCGTGAATGGACTAAGACAGATCTGAAATATTATTTTTTATTTGTTTTAAGTCTAAATATATACACAAAGGAGACACAATAACTTTTAGGTTTGAAAGTATTTCTCAGGGGAGAAGAGGAAGAAGGAAGTACAGAGCTGTAGAGAAAATATTTTATATGTTTCGCACCATTAGGGCTTTCTGAGCAAACCTTACTGAAACCTGGAAACTGAACTGAAAGACAAGGCTTGGAGGTTAATTTATGACTGAATAGATAGTGAGAACTCCAGGGAGAGGTATGTGTTACNAAAAAAAATAAATAAATATATACACTGAAAGGAGACACAATAACTTTTAGGTTTGAAAGTATTTCTCAGGGGAGAAGAGGAAGAAGGAAGTACAGAGCTGTAGAGAAAATATTTTATATGTTTCGCACCATTAGGGCTTTCTGAGCAAACCTTACTGAAACCTGGAAACTGAACTGAAAGACAAGGCTTGGAGGTTAATTTATGACTGAATAGATAGTGAGAACTCCAGGGAGAGGTATGTGTTACGTTTCAAGGGAGGAGAAGTCACAGGACCATAAAGACATCCTTTGGTTTTAAAGCTGGAGATATTGGTCTCATTTTTCCCCTGGAGAGATTTATTTACTTTCCAAAGAGTGAGGACCCAGAATTTTTCTCATTCCACTTTCAAAGATATTTCCTCAGAAGCTGAGGGTAACAGTTGCCTTTTTCTCCTATATAAACATCAAGATCCCTTAGATCCTTAGAATTTTTTTCTTTTCTTTTTTTTCTTTTCTTTTCTTTTTTCTTTTCTTTTCTTTTCTTTTCTTTTCTTTTCTTTTTTTCTTTCTTTTCTTTCTTTTTTTAGGTATCCTTGTCTACAGTAGACCCTCTTACATGTTAGATCATATTTCGTTCTAATTGCATCACCTAGGGGTAAGAGAAGAACTAGGGCAAAAGGAAACCAGTACCATTATCTCTGCAAGTAAATAATAATCGTTTTGCTTTAGAAAATTTTTGAATTTAGGATGATATTAACAAATACAGATATATTAGAATATGTGCAGATGGAGGATTTCATAAAAGTTATAACAGTATCTATATCATCTAGTTTTTAACAAAATAAGGTATAAAACAAATATAAATATTACCATGTTTAAAATCTGGTTGGCTGAAAAACAAATTAAAAAAATAAAATCTGGTTGGGTATGTATGACTGTTATCTTGGCCTCATAATAATTTTAAAAGAAGCAAATAAAAAAAATACCTTTTTAGTCAACATTTTGGTAAAAAGCCAGGGAGTATGTAGGGGGATGAGTTAAAGAAAGCTTTGACCTTCACATGCATACATTTTTCCACAGTGGAAATATGAAGGCTGTAATTTCACTCTAAAATGTATAAGGAGTCTGCTTTTCAAGGGAGCAAGATGAACTGCTTTGTACTTACAACCTTGTATGAAGTAATTCAGAGTATTTAATATTCTGATCGGGGACAGCTTCCTTGGAAGACTGTAACTTTAATTAATTGTTTAGAAAATAAAACGGTCACTTTTTCCTAAACAAAACTGATTCAAAAAGGCTATTATTTTCTTAGAATTAATTTTAAACGTCTTGAAATGGATGATTTGGGCTGTTAGGATAATATTGTCATAAAAATGGTCAAGAGGTCAAGTGAGTGTGTAATCATGAAATTTCTATGTCACAAATTGCTCATGGAATTAAATATATATAAATTATATATATGTATAAATATATACACATTTATTGAATAACTATAAGAGATCATATGCTTCCATTTGCAGCAGATTACAGTGCTAATTTCCGAATGGGAACTTCTCCAGATTGGTGTAACTTTCCTTGAATAGTTTAATTACTAATGGTATAACCACAGTCTATCTATTAATTGCTTGAGCTGCTCCCAAATCCCATCATTAGTCATTATTTTTAACTTTAATATGATTGAAGATTTACCTGTGGGGATCTATTAAGGCAAAGGAAAAATCTCATCATACAGCTCCATGATTCTTAAGTCATTAGTCAGGTTACCCAGTAAATCAGTTACTAATATGTTCAGCTGGAAATAGTAGATCATGGAAATTTATCTGAATCCTCAAAAAGAAATCAAGAGAAACACAGTCCAGTAGTCATACTATGTGGCTTAGTGATGTAATCGAGGACCCATAATCCTTTTATATCTTTATTCTATCTAACATCAATGTAGCTTCTATTCCCATGTTTGACGCTTCACATTCTCTGAATGGCTCTTGCTGCTCTTAATCATTGGTGTTATAGGTAGAAAGAAGATGGAAAAAGGGGGTAAACAAAGATCAAACCCAGACTTGGGGGGGGGAACAACTTTCTAGACATCCTCAGCATACATTACACTGGCCAGAAATGTGTCACATTATTGCCTTAGGTAAGGGAGTCTGAGGAAGACAATATTTTGCGATCAGAATATTGCTGCATTGTGCAAATTTGGGGTTTTGTTATTAAGGAAGAATGGGAAATTAAAACTGGATAAGCAATCCAACAATATGAATTAAAATAGCATCTTGTCTAGGTTACGGTAAATTTGGATCATAGAAAATACATCTCATTGAAAAAGATATTAATTTACACAAAGTAAAGTATAATAATACTTAATATTAATTGACAACTTATTCTTTAAAAAAAAAAAGATGTCAGTACTTTGTAAGTATTAATTAAAAACAAACACTTTATGCAATGGGAATCATTATCCCAGGCATGCAAATGCGAACCTGAGGCATAAATAATTTGTTTGTATTACTCAGCTATTAAGTAGTGAATCAAAGGTTAAAATTAGATATTAAATTCCCTAACCTTAATGCCCTCCTTCATACAATGGAGAAAATAACAGTATGTATTCACAGTGATGTGAAAAGGATAAAAAAATTATAGATGAAAATACCTCAAATACTAAGTTCTCAGTAAACTTCAGCTGTTATTATTACCCCAGCTGCTTCACTGCATTTCAAAAATATTTGGAAAAAAATCATTTGCCTAGATGAGCTTTTTCATATATACTCAGTTCTATACTTGACCATTTAAAAGCGTGCCATGAATGCATTTAAGAACAGATTCGTTAAAACTTAAAGATAGTCCAGTTAAATACACAAAACAGAATGATAATAGAAATTAATTTTTCTACTAATAATTTAAAAATAAAATATTTTCTTTTTAAAAAATCTTGTTAAAGTACTGAAAGGCACAAAGCTGTCTATAGCACTTTCAAAAAGTATAAAAACTATCTTGTTTAATCTTCACAGTAACAAAATTTAAAAAGTTCTCATTTCCATTTTTAAAAAAAAATGATAAAATTAAAACTGCATGATCAAATAATTGCCTATCAAAAGCCTTAGAGCCTGGCAGAGGAGGGACAAGAACCCAGTCTGCTGTACTAAACTGTAAATCCAGTGATTTATATGACTTGCAGTGAATACTGTAATGACAACATCTTACTTTCATATTTCTGTTGGTTCAGAAATTAGAAGAAAATAAGCATTTATTCAAATGTATAAAAATGAGATTTTTTTGGCTGAATAATTTTTGAATATCCTAGCTGTTCATATGAATACAGAATACTTTTTGTACAACAGACTACTTACTTGACTTTTATGTGTTGAAAACAGACTTAAACACAAGTCAATAAAAGGTTAGTGAAAAAATTCAAACTCTTACGTTAAATATTGCTTCTGCAACTGATTTGTTGAATGGCCTCAGGAAAATGGTCTAACACATTTGTATCTCTTTCCTCATTTGTAAAATGAGAAGTAAAATGTTTATTTTCCTACCTCACATAGGTGTTATATGAACTAATTAGTCACGTGTAATTAGCAGGTAAAGGCAAGTTCTGATTAGTTACCTCTACAGGATAGAGAATTGACTGGGCAAGCTTCCTAACATTTGCTAAGAAGTAGAATTGACTGAAAAACAATGCAGGTTTATTGTAAGATATTCTGGTAAATTTAAGAGTCATTTAACAAAAGAAATAAATATTGAATTGGGTTTGTTCTTAAAAAAGAATTGCCTCTATGTTTCTAGTTAGTTACAGAAAGATCACAACCAAAAAGTTTATTAGAATTTCCCTATTACAAACACTTGAAGAAATCATGGAACATAGATTCTTCGCACTAAAACAGACATGTATTCTGGAAGCCTACCAACTTCATATGTTTGAATCCTCTCTTTAAATTACCTCTTATCTTTTCTTCTAATATTTCCAGGGCACCCATTATATTCAAGCATACATACTTAAATTTTTATGAAGTAAAACATACATCAGCAAGTACATAAAATACAAATGCTTAACTCATTAGCTACAGCTTAATACATCATCAGAAAGTACATACATATGTACTATCAACTTGGGTAAAGAAAAAACATTTTTAGCATCACCTGAGTCCATCTCAAATCCCTTTCCAATCTACATTATCTGCACCCTCCCCAAAGTAGAGTTGCCAAATAAAAATACAAAATGCAATCTTTGGTACATACTTATAATAAATAAATTTCCATTATTTATCTAAAATTCAAATATAACTGGGTGTCATTTTTTTCTTTCTAAATCTGTTAATTCTTAATCTTCTCCTTAAGTATAACAAAATAAATTAGTTTAGCCTTAAAAAAAAACAAAAACAAAAAACCTTTATGTAAGGTGAAGTCAATGTATTATGAATACTTTTTTGTATGATTTATTTTATTCTACTTTATGTTTGTGGGTTTTATCCATTGTTCACTCTTATTGCTACGGAGTACTACTGGTCTGAATATACTACAGTACAGTCTTCACTATAATGTTGATGGACATCTATGTAGTACCAGGGTTGGGCAATCATAATTAATGCTGAATTAATGTTCTTGTATTTATCTCTTGGTGCTCATGTGGATCAATTTTTTTTGAAACTATAATTCTTCAGTATCATGTAATTGCTAAAGTTCAAATTTCCTAAATTGTCTTAAAAATGGCCTTTTACATTTGGTTTGTTCAAACAGGTTCCAAAAAAGATCCAACATTATATTTTCTGGATATTTACCTTAAGTATCTTTCTTTCCCATTTTTTTTATTGTGGTAGAATACTCACAAAATAAAATTTACCATCTTGACCATTTTAAGAGTACAACTCAGTGATATTAAGTACACTCATAATGTTGTGTTACTATCATCATCATATGGATACATTTTTATTTGTTACATATTTTTGAAGTGAAATTGCTAGTTCATAGAAGATGACATATATTCAATTTTAGTAAAAATTTCCAAAGACTTATCCAAAATAGCAACACCAATTCATATTCATTTATTATAAAAATCTTGCCCACTCTTTGGTTTTCTTTTTCTTAGTTGTTCACTTTTTCAGTGAACAGAATTACTTAATTATAATGTAGTTTAATTTATCAATCTTTTTATTTATTGTTTAGTTGTTGTTGTTACATGTTTAAATTTGCTTTGTTTTGCTTTCTTTAAGGACACACTTACTAGAGCTTCATAGTTAAAACTTGATAACATGTATAGCAGATCCTACACATCCTTGCTCTGTATTTTATCTTGAAGGATTTTTTATCTAGATTTACATTATGTCTTTTCATATAAAATTTATTTCTAAGTGTCCAATTTCTATTAAAAAATTTTCTTGGATATTATTAAGGTGTGCAGTGAATATATAAATCAATTTGTAACAAACTGATATTTTAGAAGCCTTCTAGTCTTATTGACTAATAATAATACTTTCATTTATGTAGGTCTTGTGGTAGGCAGAATAATGACCTTCTAAAGGTAACCATGTCCTGACCCCATAGTAAGAAAATGTGTTAGCTTCCATGGCAAAAATAACTTTGCAGACATAATTAAGCAAAAGGACCTGGAAATGGGGAGATTATCCTAGATTATGAAGATGAGCCAAGTGTAATCTGAAAGGTCCTTATAAGAGAAAGGCAGGAATCTCAGAGTCTGAGAGAAGATGCTATATTGTTATCTTTGAAGATGGTGGATTTGGGCATGAGTCAAGGAATGGTGGCAGCTTCTAGAAGCTAGAAAAGCCAAGGAACTGGATTCTCCCCTAGAAGGAACACAGCCATGCCAACACTTTGAAATTATGATTTTTCACTTCCAGAACTGTAAGATAATAAATCTGTGATTTTTAAGACACAAAGTTTATGGTAATTTGTAAAAGCAGCAATAAGACAGTGATGTGATATCAGTACTTAGAAGTAAAGTGTGACTGTACCATATATCTCAAAATGTGGAAGTAGCTTTGGAATTAAGAAATGGACAACAGATGGAAGGCTAGATTACTTTGAACAAATTGTTAGTAGAACTATAATTATTAAAATTTCTAGTAATGAGTATACACAAAGAAATGAGGAACATGGTAGAGAAAACCCCCAGAGGGAGGCAGGATAGTCAATGTTAGTGTGATGCAGTGTGAGAAAGAATTGAGGTGCCAATGCTAGTTTTAAAGATGCAGAGAGGTATCACAAACCAAAGAATACTAGTGGCCACTAGAATTTGGAAAAGGCAGGGGTCAGGTTCCTCCTTAGAGCCTCTAGATGAAGGCCTGCAGACACCTTGATTTTTGCCCAGTGAAACCCATTTTGGACTTCTGTTACACCAGTAATAAATTAATACAGGTCTTTTACAATTTCTATAAATAACATTTTGTAGTATAGAGGTCTTGAAACCACTCTAGGGTTTCTTGTTGTTTTGTTGATGTTGCCTGGGGTTTTTTTTTGTTCTTGTTGTTGTTTTTGATTTGAGAGAGAGAGAGAGAGTGTGAGTGATGGGTGGGATGGGGAAGAGGAAGCGAGAGAATCCCAAACAGCCTCTACACTCAGCACGGAGCCAACGCAGGGCTCAATTTCATGACGCTGAGATCATGACCTGAGATGAAATCAAGAGTCATACGCTTAACTGACTGAGCCACTCAGGTGCCCCTCTAAGGTAATTTTAATGCAATAAAATATTAGTCATTAAAATCTGTCCTTACCTTTAACTAGTGCCCAACTTTCTTTATCTTTGACAGATATCAGCTGCATCACCTGCTGAGGTAGGGTTTGTCTGATTTTTCCACTGTAATGTTAATTTCTTTTTCCCTCCTTTCCATACCATACTCTTTGGAAGGAAGTCACTATGTAAAGCCCACATTTAAGAAGTAGGGAGTTATGCTGCCAATTCCTTAAGGGCAAAATATCTATATAAATTGTTTGGAATTCTCTGCATGGGATATTTGTCTCTTCTCCTCAAAATTTATTTAATCAGTTACTTATTTATATCAGTATGGACTCAGCCATGGTCTGGGAGCACCTGAAGAATACTGACTTGGGAAATCACCTATGAAATAGAGAGCCTTTGTGGAAGTATGGGTTTCTGGAAGAGAAGTTATAGAAGACTGCTAGAGGGAAATAAAAAAACACATTTATGGATTTATAGATCAATATTTACATATACTTTTTAAATTATTTTTTATTTTATTTATTTTTTATTATATATAATTTTTATATGATACACTTGAATGGGTAAAAGAAAAGGAATAGCTTACCTGCCTATATCACTACTCTCCCAAGGTGGTACAGTTTAGGGCTAAGCAATTCTTTTTTGGCTCATGATTTCTACTGTTGGGGAAAGGAAAAGCAGGTGAGCGAGTGCCCAGCTCCCCCCCCCCATGCAAATTAGTGTCAAAGACACTCATTTCTTTCGTGTAGCATCCATAGTACTAAATTGGAAGCTCCGTGACTGGGGTGAGGGAGGAACTCAGGAGAGCAGCAGAACAAATTCTC
>NC_048232.1:47798187-47799048 GCF_002007445.2 Ailuropoda melanoleuca
ATATATATATATATATATATGACTGAAATCATACATGTATATACTGAAATCATACACATATATTTTCTAACCACAATGGTATGAAACTAGGTATCAATAACAAGAGAAAAACTGGAAATCTCACAAAAATATGAAAATGAAACATGCTCTTGAACAACCAATAGATCAAAGAAAAAATCAAAAGGAAAATCAATAAATATTTTGAAACAAAGATGGAAACATAATACACCAAAACCTATGGGATAGAGCAAAGCAATCGTAAAGAGGGAAGTTTATAACATTAAATGCCTACTGTAAGAAAAAAAGGAAGATTTCAAACAAACAACATAAATTTATAATTCAAGGAACTGGAAAAAAAGGAACAAATTCAGCCTGAAGTTAGCAGAAAAAGGAAATAACAAAGATCACAGCAGAATTAAATGAAATAGAGAATGGAGAAACAATAGAAAAGATCAAATAAAACTAAAAAAAAAAATCTAAAAAAAAGAGCTGTTTTTTAAAAAGATAAACAAAATTGACAAAACTTTAGCTAAGCAAGAAAAAAAAAAAGACCCAAATAAATAAAATTAGAAATGAAAGAGGAAATATTACAATTGATACCACAGAAAGTGGTGAATCAGAAAGTGAATCAGCAATCAAAAACGTCCCAACAGGGGCGCCTGGGTAGCACAGCGGTTGGGCGTCTGCCTTCGGCTCAGGGAGTGATCCCTGCGCTGTGGGATCAGCCCCGCGTCGGGCTCCTCCGCTGTGGGCCTGCTTCTTCCTCTCCCACTCTCCCTGCTTGTGTTCCCTCTCGCTGGCTGTCTCTATCTCTGTCGAATGGATGGGTAAAATCTTAAAAAAAAAAAAAAAAAAAAAAAA
>NC_048232.1:47799148-47817588 GCF_002007445.2 Ailuropoda melanoleuca
CTTAAAAAAAAAAAAAAAAAAAAAAAAAGTCCCAACAAAGAAAAGCTCAGAACCAGATGATTTCACTGATGAATTTTACCAACAATGTAAAGAAGAATTAATGACAACACTCTTCAAACTGTTCCAAAACACTGAAGAGGAAGAAATACTCTCAAACTCATCTTACGAGGCTAGCAATCCTCTGATACCAAAGCCAGTTAAGACGCTACATGAAAAGAAAACTATAGTCAAATGTCCCTTATAATCATAGAGGCAAAAATTATCAACAAAAATAGGCAAATTGAATTCAACAGTACATTAAAAGGATCATACATTGTGATCAAACAGGTTTTATTGTGTTGTGGAAGGATGGCTCAACGTAGACAAATCAGTAAGTGTGATAAATCATATTAATAGAATGAAAGATAAAAATCATATGACCATCTCAATAGATGCAGAAAAAGCATTTGACAAAATATAACTTCCTTTCATGGTAAAAGCTCTCAACATATTGAGTATAGAAGGAACATTCCTCGACATAATAAAGGCCACATATGATAAACTTACAGCTAACACTGTACTCAATGGTTTTTTCTTTTAAGGTTAGAAACAAGACAGGGGCGCCCATTCTTGCCACTTTTATTCAACACTAACCCGAGCAACCAGGCAAGACAAAGAAATAAAAGGCATGCAAATTAGAAAGGAGAACAATTTTCTTTGCTTGCAGATGATATGATCTATACATAGAAAATCCTGTAAGCACTGAAAACATTATGCTAAAGGAAGGAAGCCAGTTACAAAAGAACACATATTGTATGCTTCCATTTGTATGAAATGTTCAGATAAAGAGAATCCAGAAAAGACAAAGTAGACAGTGGCTACAAGGGGGTAGGTTGAGGGGGCAATGGGTGCAGGGTTTCTTTCTGGAGTGATGAAAATGTTCTAAAATTTCCTGTGGTGATGAGTGCACAATTCCATGAATATACTAAAAGCAATTAAACTGTACACTTTAAATGAGTGAATTGTATAGTATTTGAATTTTATCTCAATAACCTGTTTAAAAAACTTAAAAGAAAGAAAAACCTAAAAACTCCACTAAGAAACTGTTAGAACTAATCAACAAATTTGGTAAAGTTATAGTATATAAAACGAACATACAGAAATCAGTTGTGTTTCTACCCATTAACAATGAAACATCTGAAAAAGAGATAAAGTTTTACGACTTTCTTTTCAGCCCTTTATATGTCTTATTTATCATTCCCACTGTACCAGCTAGGGCTTCCAGGAAAAATGTTGAATTTGTAAGAGTGGAATTATTGGAGTTTGTTCTGATCTTAGAAGAAAAACACAATGTTATCTGTGGATTTTCTGCACATGTCCCCAACGTTCGGAAGACTGCTGTCTTGCACTGGGGCAAGGCCCTCATGTTTTGGTTCTCCTACTGTGCCCCCAACATTCTGTACACTATCTCCATGAACTACAAAAGCCTTGTGGGAAAATGTTGGTGAGTCATAATAGACAAACTTCATGTTTGCGGTGCTCAGCACTCCTGTCCTTCACAGTGCATTATCATAATGCTAACATTAAAAGTCTATTCAAAGTTGGGCAGGTTTTTTCTTGTACCTGTATGGGGCATATTCCTTTAATTCCCACCTCTCTGCCAAGGATGAATGCAGCTGTGAAAATTTCCTATCCTAAGAAAGACTTGTCACTTTCTGAAATTTAGTTAATTTAAGGTTCTTCGCTTCTTTAACTATCTTACGCGTTGAAAAATATCTGATGTTTTAAGCTTTCTGGCTTGTTATCATTGTTAGGATGGAAGCATCTGTCTCTAGTGACTTTCTACATCCTCATCACAAGCAAAAGACTGAAAAACCTGTTTTTAAATCTGTAGTCAATCTTGAAAACTTTGTTATTATCAAGAGAAAAGAGCAGTTCAAAGAAAAACATACGCTGTTTTTCTAGAGCTAAGATACCACATCATATAAGACATTTCATATATTTAATAAAAGTTTTCAGCTTTTGAAGTAAAAAAAACTGATGAAAACAACCATGGAATAACACCATATTAAAGGACATTTCATTATGAAGCTATACCTATATTTTATAGATAATTTATCATCATGACCGTAAGGAAGCAATGTGTTTTCAAATTGTTATTGGTAAACTTCTGTTTGCAAGTTTGAAACGTACTAATGTGTACATAAGGCTTTATACTCATAATAAATGTGTTGTGGACATTACAATTATAGTTGTCAGTCAAGCAAAAGAAATGCTATAATTTGATTAATTTACCCAAAATTCTCATGGAGAAATCAAAATGACCTAAAGAAAACTCTGCAGCTGTGGGGATATTACCAAACTAGGTCCACCCATTCTCCTCTACCAGAAAGCACTGGAACGGAATAACAGAGTCACTCACTGCTGTTTGTACAAGGCACAGTGCCTAACAATATTAATAATAGTGATGTGAAAAATATACAAAATAGCACCAAAATAGCCATTCTTAAGAATTCAGATAAAGGTTTCAGATGATAATTTTGGCAATCTAATTAAAATGAGGGAAGAAACTCCAAATACTTTTTCCCTTTACTTTAAATATCTAATCCTTTGAGAGCAGTAATTTTTTATTAGAGACTCTAAAAATACCTCAAATGGAACTCTGTGTAAGGATGGTTTTGTAAAAGTGCAATTAAGTGCCTGATCACATAAGGAACTACAATCTTGGATTTACTAAAAGACAAGAAGCATGTTAGCTACTTCCTGCTGGAAATCTATGACATTATAAGAGCAGAGAAGTGAATAAAGTAAGATAACGTAAGTAGAATAATTATTTGAAATATCACACTTGTTTGCTTTAAAAAAATCCTGCGAATTTTCCTATGCTATCTTCCCTTTGGTAATTGCTCTGTGTATACACCCTAATGTTTGAAATGCTGTACAAATTTTGCAAACATTTGTTGAGAAAATTAATAAATGGATTAATTCATACTTTATACTTTAGTGACAATAATTTATTTTTCAGGGTAAATTATACTAATATTTTCCCTCCAATTATGCAGTTCTATGATGTATCTGAGGGAAAGGAGGTAAGTCTAGTTAAATCTGGAACTATTGGGTTTTCTCAAAGATGAAGTGAAGATTTTTCAATTTTTATTTCATAAGTGACTCTAATGTTCATTTNCATTCATTTTATTCAATAATTTTTTTTGTTATTCACTATTATTATTAATTTTTCCTTAAAATATTTATTTTTGGCTAATAAACTAAGATGATCCTGATCATAATAATATATGAAATGAACTAATAAAAACAACAAAAAATAATATTTAAAAATAGATTTGTATAGATTCAAATTTGAGAAACTTTTTTATTCCAAGAAGAAATTCTGTCTAAATTCTGTTCCTATGTTATTAACCCAGTATTGTCATGTTTTGTCTTTTTTTTAAAGATTTTATTTATTTATTTGAGAGAAAGAGAGTGTGCACACAAGTGCAGGGGGCAGAGAGGGGCAGAGGGAGAGGGAGAAGCAGACTCCCCACTGAGGAGGGAGCCCAACGTGGGGCTTGATCCCAGGACCCTGGGATCATGACCTGAGCCAAAGGCAGATGCTTAAATGACTGAGCCACCCAGGCACCCCTGTCATGTTTTTGTCTTAATAAATTTGAAGGAAAGAAAGACAAATGGTAAGCCATTAAAATAATCTGTTATGGGCCATTAAAATCATCATGAAGAATTAAAATTTTTATGCTAAGAGGAAAAAAAAATTCACACACTTGCTATGTTTTAAGAGAAAATTATTTTATATCTCCAGAGACTGGCACAGTGCCTTTCACATAGTCAACTTTCATTACATTTATTATATGTATTACTTTTACTTACATGCATTAATTATGTTAATTAACTATATTACTACTATCTAATAGGGCTATGTTATTTCTACATATTATTTTATTCCAGCAGGAGATAAAGAGCAAAAAAACTGACTTGTGATTCATAAGAATATTTGGGATTGGTTTTACAGTTACTGCTAGTGCCTACCCTTGTTAGATTTTCTTTTTTCTTTCTTGTGCCATATAAGAGTTTGTTATGCAATACCAAATTAAATACTACATTTATTCATTCAAAAGTTCTGTTGAAAGGCTTCTATGTGCCAGGAATTCTTTATATTTTTGATCAGGATAGAGTAGTTTCCTTCAGGTAGCAATAAATATTACAAAGAAGGCAAAACAAATAGAGACATTTTCTTAGTGAGGGTGGCCAAGAATGAATCATTTGAAAATGTACAAATTAACTGGGACCTGTATGAATAGCAGACACCATCCATCTGAAGATCAGAGGGAAGAATCAATAATTGGGTTAATTAGTTCAGTTCTAGGAGCAGGAAAAAAGGCCAGTGTCTATTGTAATGTAATGAGTACAATGTAGTCTGGCATGTGATAAAATCAGCTAAATTATGTAAATAATAAGAAAAGTACAGTTTGAAGATATTTTAATTGCAACTGGAGCATATTAAATTTTAAACTAGAACTCGTCAAACACTGGCTTCAAATTTAGATCTCTAACTCTAGTTGCTATCTTTGGTATAGAGAAGGTAGGATGAGAGACAAGTTAGGAAGTTATTATTTCANAAAAAAAAAGGCCAGTGTCTATTGTAATGTAATGAGTACAATGTAGTCTGGCATGTGATAAAATCAGCTAAATTATGTAAATAATAAGAAAAGTACAGTTTGAAGATATTTTAATTGCAACTGGAGCATATTAAATTTTAAACTAGAACTCGTCAAACACTGGCTTCAAATTTAGATCTCTAACTCTAGTTGCTATCTTTGGTATAGAGAAGGTAGGATGAGAGACAAGTTAGGAAGTTATTATTTCATTCAGGTGGGAGTTGATAGTGACTTAGACTAAGATTGTAGTGGTGAAGTTGGAAAGGAGTAAATTGTCTGAATACATTGTGAAGCCAGTCTATAGGACTCAATCATAGATTGAGTTAGAGTTTGAGGAAAAGAGAATAACCAAAGAACACTCAATGAAAACTCCATGAGGTAAGTGGTATACCATATCAAGAATTTGGTCAAAGAGTACCAAATGGTTTTGGTTGGAGCAATGGGATGGATGATGGTTTCATTTACTTAGATGGGGAAAGGTAGGAAATTAAGAAGTTAAATTGTTATTTTCATATTGTATTAAACAACAGGCAACATAATAGTCACCACAAGCTTGCTGGGAACCTAGGACTACACATTGTCTTTAATGTAATATATTTTGAATATACTATAAAGACATTTTCATCTGCACGTTCAAGAAGACTGATTAATTTGGACAATGTCCAGAGCACATCTTGCCCAGGATGTATTTCAAAGACAAATTAATGGACAACTTGATCCCTCAGTGGAAAACTTGCTTATGCTGTTTATCTAGTATTTTCACAAGCTTAGAATAATAGCTCTTATTCATCATACATTAAAGCATTTGGACACCATTGGCTTTAAATATGACTGATTTATTAAATGACTCTAAGAAAAAAATTGCCTGTATCTGTTTTGTTTCTCAAAGTGAAGATCATAGATCATTAAATTAACAAAATTAGAGAAAAAATTGTTTAAAAAAAAACTCTTCAGTATTTAAGGAGCCACTTGATTACTGGAATTTTATTAAATACTCAGGATAAAATGATTTATTCGTTTTGTGCTACTCCTTTAAGTTAAAAAGCAAGGTTGAAAAGTATAAATTAGACAACTAAAAAAAAAAAGCCAAGCATATAATGTGTTGTTTTTCTGTGTATTATATGGTGTGTCATTATCACTTCTCAAATTACAGGTGCCAATTTTAATGAATAGCCTCTTTTCATAATGTCAATTTTAGTTAAATTAAAAAAAATTAAGACTTAGGCTTAAAATAATTGTATTATGAATATTATTGCATTAATTGAATTGATATTCACTGAATTAATTGAATGAATATTATTCAATATTATATGGATACATATAGATTTCAAAAGAAATATTTATCTTCTTGCTCATGAATTTATCACTTAAACATGAATCGCATGTGCATATGCATACAGTTCTCATTACTTAGTTCCTAATATTAGTCTCTTCCAGACAAACATAAATTTTTAAAATGCAGAATAAATATTTAAAAAACTGTAATAATATACATTTGCAAAATGCAGAATAGTTGTATTCTAGTAGCTACTAGCATGTTCTGGAATTGTGTGTTACAGTATCACTAGTTTTCTGTACACGGAATATTGGCAATGTATCTTGTAATGCAAAATTACATTCTGTTTGTAGGAATTCAGAGGTGAAAAAAGAAATGAAGGTCGTTAAACTATTGAATTATAAACCTTCAAGAATGGACACTTGGAAAGGAATTTTTATTATCAACTGGTTGGATAGTAAAATTTTAGTTTACAATCCAGCCTCCCAGAATTCTGACCTCTGGAAAGACTTACAGAATAGACCTTTTACCAAACATTTCAACTCTAAAGAGACGAAAACTTCACAGGACTCTAAACAGAAAACACATACATTCACACTCACAAAATAATAGAGACCTGAAGACAATACTGATGAAAAGTATCTAGAATGTTTCACAGGGAGGGGAAGAGAGAGTGTAGGAAAAAAAATGAATTGTAGTAAAATGGGAAATATATAAATCTAGTGAAAAGACTACAGGGAATGAATGGTGCCAATTCTACCTCAAACAGGAGAAGCTCTTGTGAAATGTGTTGAGAGTTATCCGTTGGAGAAATTGAAAAAAGAAGCTTTGATTTAATAGTTCTCACCCCCCATTTCTCAAGAATTTCCCCCTCAGGGATGGGGACACCTAGGTGGGTCAGTCAGTTAAGAGCCTGCCTTTGGCTCAGCTCATGATCCCAGGGACCGGGGATTGAGCCCCACATCGGGCTTCTTGTTCAGCAGGAGCCTGCAGCTCCCCCTGCTTGTGCTCTCTCTCTCTAATAAATAAATAAAAACTTTAAAAATAAAAAGATAATTTCTCCATAGAACACAAACAGAGCACAAGAAAGTACTGAGAAAACTTTCAGAAGAACCCATCTAGGTGCTGGGTACAGCTGAGGCAAGGAGATGATTGTTTACAAGAGAGAAGCTAGTTGATAGAACTTTACAGATAGCGTCTCACTGAAAACTCCATGAAGTAAGTGCTATATTATATCAACTTACAGAGTAGGAGAGGTTAAATAATTTGATCATGATTTCTGATCATCTGAATGGTGGAAGTATTAGAATCTATCCACTCGTCCCAAAGTCTGAGCTCCTAACCACCATTTTATCCTGTCATGATATGATTGATTTCCACTATCTACGAAAGATCAACTTTTTCACATGAAATGTAGATCTATAAAACAAGCTGGATGACACTGGGGGGAAGAAAAAAGAACAGTGGAAATGAGCTATGGTAAGAACGGAGATAGCAACACATTACTAGTTGTAGTTTTGTAAATGTGACCGAGATGAGGGCAGTGACTGGGAAACTTGGGAAAGATGAAGGGCAAGCGTCTTCCGAAGAAAGGAAAACGGGAGTGAGCCATGTGCCAATTAGACATCAATGCATATTAATGACATGTCATACTGCTGCAAGGGTACTTCCAGTTTCAGGTTCTGCATTTATGAAAGTGGAAGTTGCCACTCCCTCCTTAAAACAAGTAAATGCTGAAGAAACAGAGAAATCAACTCTTGGATCTTCAGGAAGGGGGAGGACACAGGGAAAACTGCTGTCTCCAACACTGAAGTGACAGAATGGCCAATACAAGCAGTGTCTGTTTACCAGAACTGAGACCCACAGTAGAAACTTCTGCAGAAACCAGTGCCAGGCTAGGAACACCACAGCTGTAATTGACAAATTACTGGAGGCTCAATATACACAACTCAGTTAAACATTCCAGGGTGCCCACTTATGGAGTGGGGAGGGCACTAAAATTTTGTGAGATTTACCTCCAATAGCTTGACCAGGTTCTCAGTAAATAGCGAAAAATCCTCACATGCTTCTAACAGGAAGAAAGGAAAAGGAACTATTTTGAAATTAATTATAGTACTGTTCTTTTTTTTTAAATTTTATTTATTTATTTGACAGAGAGAGACAGCCAGCGGGAGAGGGAACACAAGCAGGAGGAGTGGGAGAGGAAGAAGCAGGCTCCCAGCGGGGCAGGGAGCCTGATGCGGGGCTCAATCCCAGGACTCTGGAATCACACCCTGGGCCAAAGGCAGACGCTTAACAACTGAGCCACCTAGGCATCCCAAGCACTCTGTTCTTCTTAACAAGGCCTGACCTCAGGGGAAACTAGTTAACCAGAGGCTAACTTGCTGGTGGAATGGAAATACCCAACTACACCTGGTTTTAGCTGTCTACATGGGAGAAGGATGCTTAAAAGGTCAGGTAATGTTTGATAGGACACCACGAATACTCAATGGGAAAGTATATTCTGTTCAATAAAAGGTACTGGGAGAACTGGATATTCACATGCAAAAGAATAAAACTGGATCCCTACCTTACATTGTATATAAAGATTAACTCCTGATATTATAAAACTCCTAGAATAAAAGATAGGGAAAAAGCTCCTTAAGAGTGGTCTTAGAATTTTTTTTTTTAATGTGACATCAAAAACACAAACAGCAAAATAAAAAATAAACAAGTATTAGTACATCAAACTAAAAAAAAACACACAAAAGAAAACAAAAAACCCTTCTATACAGCATAAACAATCAGCAAAGTGGAATGGCAATTTATGGAATGGAAGAACATATTTGCAAACCATATATCTGATAAAGAGTATCCAAAATTTATACAGATTTAAAAATGGGCAGAAGACCTGAATAGGCATTTTTTTCAAAGAAGGCATACAAGTGGCCAACAGGAATGTGCAAAGGTGCTTAGAATCACTAATCAACAGAGAAATGCAAATTAAAACCACAATGAAATATCACCTCACACCTATTAGAATGGTTATAATAAAAAAGACAAGATAATATTGGTGAGAATGTAGAGAAAAGGGAACCACATGCACTGTTGGTGGGAATGTAAATTGGTACAGCCGTTATGAAAAACAGTATGAAGCTTCCTCAAAAAATTAAAAATAGAACTAGAATTTAATCCAGCACTACCACTTCTGGATATATACCCAAAGGAAATGAAATCACTGTCTTGAAGAGATATCTGCACATCCATGTTCATTGCAGTGTTATTTATAATAACCAATATAAAGACCTGTATGTACATCAACAGATCAATGGATCAAGAAAATGGAGTTTGGAAACAGATCAATGGATCAGAAGATGGATCACAATGGAATTACTAAGCCTTTAAAAAGTAGGAAATAATAATTTTGTTCCATTTTATCTGTAGTACTTTTATTGTAACAGTACAATTGATTATATAATAATGCATATTTCAAACAAAGATTTATTCAAAACGCAATAAACTTGATTCATTTTTCTCCTCAGAGAACATACACACAATATATTTTGCTTATATGTCAAAAATATAATGGGTAGTGAGTTTGAGAGAGTCTATTATCTTGATCATATCATAAGATTCTAGTTAGGTACTGAAAATACCTAATGTTGGACATTTAATAGGGCTTCAATATTTTTTTTGAGACTCTAATGAATATATTGTGCCTTTAAAACTGGCAATGAATTTTGTAAACTTGAATTAGCTAAATAATTTCTCTCTACAGAGTGTGAGATCACTGTACTACACTAGGAAACCATGAAGCCAGTTATTTGGTGTTTTTCAAGTTATTTATTCCCAATTATGTTATTAAGTTTTAAGTAGAAAATTACCTTAGGATGTTTGAAAATTTGGATCTTTATTTCCTTAAGATTGTCAGTGATACTCCCTGACCAGCTTGACTCTCTATACCAGTGCTCTCTGCTGCCAGAGTTCAGAATGGTCAAAATTGAAGACGAGAACTACTTATACTTAACGTTTGCTGAGAAAGAAAATGTTTGTTAGATAAATTCTGTTCACTTGTATTAATGTAACAATTTAGAAAAAAATCAAATACTGTTTTTCATTTGTTTTACTTTTTTTTTTTTTTTTTTGGCAGGGGGAGGGATAGACGGAGAGGGAGAGAGATAATCTTAAGCAGGCTCCATGCCCTGTGAGGAGTCCAGTGCAGGACTTGATCTCACTACCCTGAGATCACGACCTGAGCTGAAATCAAAAGTCGGATGCCCAACTAACTGAGCTACCCAGGAACCCCCATTTTTCCCTATTTTTTAAGTTATAAAATCCCTCCTTTTTTTTCTTATAATGAAAATGAAACCAGAAGTAGGCACCCATAGGAATTATAAGCATTTCCACACTTAATTGAATACCGAAGCATATAAAATCTCACTATAAATTTCTTGATTGAATTTTCCCCACTTTCTGACATTGTCTTTCGTCATGTAAATACTTATTGTGAAAGGGCAAGGAACAAAATTAATTTAGCATCTAATTCTAAGAGGATCTGATCAGTGTTATGGTAATAGTCCAGTTAAATAAGACGAGGTATGTAGGGTTTATTAAATCCTAACTCCAGAGCGTAAGCACTCTCCTACAGGAAACATGATTTGATGTTTCTAACACTAGTTGCATGGTTGAAAACACATTTATAAAGACACTCATTTCTTAGTATGTGCATTTAGATAGAATAATCCCAACCTGTACATTTGATGGCTTAGCTGTGCCTCATTAGGAATGTCAGTTGGTCCAGGAGGCAAGTGGGATTCTCTGCCACTAACAGTTATATACATCTTCTAGTATGGTTAATTTTGCCTCAGTATAGGCACATTTTCCATCATTGGTTTAAATAAAACTTAAAATGTTAGTGAAATAGTCCCTTAGTCTTTGTAAATGCTGGAAGGATGTGTGTGTGGGGGGGGGGTGGCCATGGTGGTAGGTAGGGAGGTTAAATTCTTATGTTTATTTATTCAAGACATTAGATAATTTATTCCAAGAAAAGAAGTACCTCATTTTCTTTCTATAACCTACACATATTTGGAAATTTCCAAAAAAATTCAGTAATAGAAGAAATGCATATTTGCATAAAGAGAAATTTATAAAATCTTATGTAAATGATTACTTCTATCTATACTCCTAAAATCTATGCAGAATTATTTTTTAGCTTATAGCTATTTAAATGTAAAAGGGCCTCCTTTAAGTAACTACTATGATTCCATTAATTTTATTATAGTTAATAATTTAAATTGTTTCATTAAATTTAATTTGGTATTTAGTGTTATACACCCTGTAATTAATTATCATCTAATTGGCATACTTACATCTATCAACCATAATTTAAAGAAGCAGCATTTTATCCCTCTTGTCAGATTTCATTTGATGAAATTCACTTCATTCTTATTAACTTATTTAGGAAAGGATTTTGTGATACATAAAGGAATGACAATAAGATGAAAAAAGAAAATACTCCCTGTAAGTATACATTGTATTCAGATGGCAAACAGTTTGTAAAAAATAACAGTGAAAAGAAGGTCATAATATTAAAATCTTTTAAAATCCAAGTTAAAAAAAATTCTAGCATTGGTATAGACACAGTAACCATAAAGATCTGCTTTTTAAAAAAAAAAGTATCAGTTAAGGCCAGATTTTCTTTCCTTTTTGGCTTTCTTTTAGAATTTATCGGACTTTACATAATTATAAAGGATAAGATTGCTAAACCCCAAATTAAAATTCTGGACCTGGTTGGCTTACAGAAGGCCACTTTTTCATTGTATCCTCACATGGTCATTTTTCTGTGAGTATGCAACACTTGTGTCTCTCATGCATCCTAATTTCTCCTTCCTGTAAGGATTCCAGTCAGATTAGATTAGGGCCCATCCCTAAGGGCCTCATTTTAACTTAATCACTTTTTTAAAGGCCCAAATACAGTCACATTTTGAGGTGATGTGGGTTAGGGCTTCAATACATGAATTTGGGGGAGGGGCACAATTCAGCCCATAACAGACATGGAACTTCCACACTACAAGGGAGGAGGTTACAAAGAAAATAAGAAAAAAATAAAGAAAATAAGAAAAGCTTTCAATTACTTTGGAAGAGATGAGATAGTATTATATGTTGAAAGGAATAGACTAATGACTAATTCAGTGATCATAATAATAATTATGAATAGGTAGAATTCCTGTATGGGGGAAAATGTACCCAAAATTGCATTGAAAACACATAATAAAGGCACAGAAATTTAAAATAATATACCAAAACCAATACAAAAAAGAAAGAAAAAGAAAAAAGAAAAAGGAACCCTCATGCACTATTGGTGGGAATGCAAATCACTGTGGAAAATAATATGGAAGTTCCTCAGAAATTTAAAAATAGAATTACCATATGATCCAGTAATTCCACTACTGGATATTTAGCTAGGAAAATGAAAACACTAATTTGAAAACATAAATGTACCCCCATGTTTACTGCAGCATTATTTACAATAGCTGAGATATGGAAGCAACCCAATATCCACCCATAAATGAATGGATAGAGTAGATGCAGTGTATATGTATACATACATAAATATATTTACACACACAGTGGAATGTTACTCAGCCATTTAAAAGGGATGAAATCTTGCCATTTGCAACAACATGGGTGGACCTAGAGAGTATAAGGCTAAGTGAAGTAAGTCAAGCAGAGGAAGACAAATACCATATGATTTCACTCATATATGGAATTAAAGAGCAATACAAATGAACAAACAAATTAAAAAAAAACAATAAAACATACAATAAATGCAGAGAATAAAGTGATGTTTGCCAGAGGGAAGGTATAGGGGATCGATAAAGGGGATCCAGAGTACATTTATCTGGAGCACTAAGAAATACATAGAATTGTTGAATCACTGTATTGTACGCCTGAAACAAATATTCTAATTATACTTGAACTAACTAACTAAATAAAATATCCAAACCAAATAACACAAAAAAGATAAAAATCAAGGATTGGGAATCATGGAAGAACACATTTAATAACATTCAAAATTAAGAATATATGGCAAAAAGATAATTAAATGATAAACGATAACCAACATATGTGACATAGAGAAGTATGAATATTTGTAGTGAAAAGTGCTTCAAAGGCAACGAGGGAGTTTTAAATGCAAGTGGAAAGGACAAAAATTTTGTTATAACATGAAATTCAACATTGGAAAATACCATCACGTACAGTAAGATTAAAAAAGAAACAAGATATGTAACAATAGCATTGCATGGGCTGATGTTTTGCAAAATACTATATAAAGCTATCTAAATAAAGAGTGAAATCTGAATTATGATTTATGTATAAATCAAGGAGAATGTGCAGAAACTTTCAGTGCATGTCACTGAGAGTAAGGTTTTACTTTTCTTTCTTTTTAAGATTTTATTTATTTGAGACAAAGAGAGAAAGAGAACATGAGTGGGGGAGGGGGCAGAGGGAGAGGAAGGGCAAGAAGCTGTCTTCCCACTGAGCAGGGAGTCTGATGCAGGGCTCCAACCCAGGGTCCTGGGATCATACCTGAGCTGAAGGCAGACGTTTAACCAACTGAGCCATCCAGGTGCCAAAGGTTTTACTTTTCTTTCCGCCTGATATGGTTCTGGTATGCATATTTTCATTTTTTTGTGAAATCCCTCTCCCCTCCCCCCACATAAAAAGTCAAAGATATAATTTTCAAGAATTGTGGAAGATTGTCTGGAAAAAATAAAGAAGTGCTATCTATATGTGTTTTGAAACCCTAGAGATTTGTTGTTTTCATAAAGACAATCAGAGCTGTCAGTGTGATTTTTACACGGAATCAACCTCAACATCCTTTGTTCTGCTTGGCATTGCATCATTTCCCTCCTGGAATGAGCCTCAAGATTTCTGTCTCTGACAGCTTCTGCTAAGTCATACATATTTTTGGGTATGCACAATTTTTACTTTGTATTCCATTTACACAAGTTGAAAAAAAAAAGTGGAAGAGGATAAAGAACAAGAAGTAAGAAAAAAACACATTTAGTTGCATAATCTTATCTATATAAATGTTTACACTTCAGTTTTATATAGAATCTTAGTTGCTCTATCATCTCCCAGGCTGCATGGGTGATATTACAGCAATCTTCTCTCTTGAGGTACCTGAGTAGCTCAGTCGGTTAAGCATCCGAATCTGGATTTTGGCTCAGGTCATGATCTCAGGGTCGTAGAATTGAGCCCTGCATCAGGCTCTGTGCTGGGCAAGGAGCCTGCTTAAGATTCTCTCTCTCTCCCTCTCTCTCTGCCCCTTCTGCCTTCTCTCTCCCTCTTTCAAAAAAAATGCCTCATTAATATTGAAGAATCATGAGACAAATATTGCTTTGAAGAAACTCCTCTCTTAAACCACACTCTATCTATAAAATAAGTCAACATCATACTGTAGTCATTTTTCTCTTTGTATAATTACTTTTGACAGGTAAAAAAATGTGTTTCCAAATATGCTAATAGTTACTTTATCATATGTTTTAAAATTCTATGTAAAATACTGAAGAGAGTAATGTTGGCCGTCAAAAATAAATGTACGTCTGGAACATTCAGATAGACCCTAGTATAGATAATAATTTGCTATATAGCAAAACAAAACCCAGAATTAACCAGAAAGGTACTAAAGTTAGCCTACTGCATATCCACTCAGAATATATATGTAAATAATATGAATATATTATATTTAAATGAGCTCTTTATTTTAAAACAGTTCCAGATTCACAAAAAAAGGTGAAGTTAACACAAATATTCTAACACCCCTCCCATACAGTATCCCCTATTATTTATGTCTCATCTCACATATGTATGGCAAATTTATCACTTTTAATAAAGCAATACTGATACATTATTATTAACTCAAGTCCATACTTTATTCAGAGTTTTTATTTTTTTATGTAATGTCTTTCTTGTGTCCATGATCCCACCCAGGAAGGTACATTATATTTACTCAACATGTCACCTTAGACTCCCCTCAGATATAGGTTTCTCAGCTTTTCCTTGGTTTTCTTGACATTGACTGCCTGAGTACTTGTCAGGTATTTTGAGGAATGTCTTTCAGTTGGGATTTTTCTGAAGTCTTCATCATGACAAGAATGAAGTTACTGTATTTAGGGTGGAACATCACAGAGGTGAAATGCCATTCTCATCACATCATATCAAAGGTATATGTTATCAGCATGAGTTTTCATTGTTTATCTTGATCGACTGGCTGAGGTAGTGTTTTTCAAAAGGTTTTTTCACTGTAAACTTAATCTTCCTTTACTCTTTTCATAGTGTACTTTTTGGAAGTTACTATGCACAGCCCCACTTATGGAATGGGAAGTAATGCTCTACTTTTTTGATAGTGAAGTACCTATATAAGTTATTTGGGATTTTTCTGCATGGAATATTTGTCTATTTGCTCCCATTTATTTATTCATGCAATTCTTAGACAATTATTGTATATTTTGTGTTATAATTAAATATTATTTTATTTTTGGTTCAAATTATTCTAGATTTGGCTATTGGGAGCTTGCCAGGTTGGCTCCTGTGTCCATCTGAAATATTCCAATAGTTGTGGGGTTTTTTGAGCACTTCTTTGTTTTTGGTACTATAAGATACTCCAGGTTCATTTCAGATATTTCCTGCCCCAGTGCTAGAATCAGCCAGTTTTCCAAGGAGCTCTGGTATTTTTATCAGAGATTGGTGTTAGAAAAAAAATTCTTTCTGCTAAGTGTGCCTCTTGATACTAAGGTGTCTTTTCTTCTAGGCCCTCTAAGCTGAGAGAACAAAAAAATGTGTGTGTGTATATACCAACCTGTACATACACATATGCATATAAATAGCTCCATATATATTTATCTGTATTTATATTGAATGAAGAATGAAATCATATTGATGTTTCTAGTTCCAGTCTGCTAACACATAATTGATTGGTCACATATTGATTTATTTTCAAGCTAAGTAATTCTTTTCTCAGTTTGTTATATCCACTGATGAGCCCATCAAAAACACTCTTATTTTATATTACACTCATTCTGATTCCTAATATTTTCTTTTGGCTCTTTCTTATAGTTTATATCTCTCTGCTTACTTTACCTATCTACCCATGCATATTGTGCACTTTTTTTCATTAGGGCCCTTAACATATGAATCATGGTTTTAAATTCCCAGTCTGACAAATCTGACATACTTACAGTATTTGAGTCGGGGTCTGACTACTTTGTCTCTTCACACTGTGTCTCCTCTTGCCTTCTGGCATGACAATTTTTTTGTTGAGAAGTGGATGTGCTGTATTGGATTATAGGAACTGAGGTTAAAAAAACCTTTTAGTGTAAAGACTTATGTTAATATGGCTAGGAGTTGGGCTATGTTTAATATTTAGATACAGGTGACAGAGTCTTCAGTTTCCTTTGGTGGCCTTTTCCTGTTTCCCTTCTGGACTATGGGCTTTCCTAAGTAATCCTCCTTAGAGGGAGTCTGTCTTACAGCTCTTTCAGGTGAATTGATTTACTTTTTACTGGAGTCTTCTTGGTAGGATGCTATAATCTTCCTATTAAATCTCAAGTGATTTTGTGTTGTGTGTGTCTTGAGGCTTTCACCTTCACAAGTGCTTATCCAGTAATATAAACCTTCTTCCTGCCTCTTTTTTAAGTATTTATGAGCAGAAGGCACTATAGCCTTCTCAGTCTATTTCCCTGAAGTCCCGACTGGAGTTGTTGATTTTTTCTTTTCTTTTCTTTTCTCTTTTTCCCCCCACTTAGATTAGATAGAATGGCTGGGGGGATGGAGTTGGAAGAATGCCCTTCCCTCAGTGGAGCTAATGCTCTGACAGTCTTTTTCCCTGAACACAGGCCTTACCACTGAAGATGTCTATTTCTCAGTGATTACTCTTCCTCTCCCCTGCCAAGATCAAAAGCGGACATTTGGGGGATCTTCCCCATCAGAACCAGATGTGGTTACTTGATATTAAACACAGAAAAGAGAGGGTCACCAACAGCTTCTCACTGATATACTAGTGCACCTTGAGTCTCCAGCAATTGGTCAATATTATCATTTATGTGTTCCAGTCACTTTATGGCTCTAGAGGCTCCTGCTGCAAGTAAGCTGACCTAGCTGTGTCTCTGGATGAATTTGTCTTTTCAGATTCCAGGATAGCAGTTTGCTCTGAAATTCAGTTTTCTGAATTAGGTTAAAGGAAACCTAGGTTAGGTTGAAGAAAAGCCATTGATTTTCAGTTTGTCCTACTTTTTCTTGTTGTAAGGATGGGAATTCCAAGTTCTTTACATGCCGATATGAAACTGAAAGTCAATATTATTTAATCTTGAAAAATTTTTAATGAGCAATATATTTAATGACATGGAAAACATCTATGATGTAATGTCAGGTCAAAAATGTGAGATAAAATGGTATATGAAGTATATAAAGCATGATCTCATCCATGCAGGACAGTATAATTAAAATTATAAATATAGTGGTTATTTCTAGATAGGGATACTATTGGAGATAATTTTTTATCATTTTTACTATTATTTTTCCTAATAAGTATTTGTTAATATATTGTCACATAATACAAATTATAATCATTACATATATAATAATATATTTATATATAACATTTGTACATTTAAATATATATAAAACTACATATAAACATATTTGACACATATTTTATATATAATGTGTCAGAATATCATATATAGTAAAAAGTTATAATTATATAATCATAAATAATTACCTTTATACAGAATTTAGTCATTATATGTAACATTTACTGATACATTTATTGATGTTTCATAATATTAATGTTGTCATCACATAAAATATTTGAGCATGCAAATTACTTTAATAATCAGATGACTCTGCTCTTTAACAATAAAAAATAAAAATATATTACTAATCCCCATCTATTAATTACCATAATTTACCTGGCCATTAATCAACAAATATTAACATACTAATGAATTTTGGACTGAAATAGTTGAGCAAAGTTGATAAATACTGGGTCTTCAAGTATGGATAAAATTCAAGTAATAATATTAAGAAAAAAGTTATATCTATGTATATCTATGTCTATCTATCTATCTATCATCTATCTATATATCATCCATCCATTTTTATTAGTCAAGTAAGTAGCTGTTGTTTTAACTAGAATAAAAAAAAAGCTGTGTAGAACTGTCTGTGAATGCTTTGTGAAATATTATACAGAGGTCACTTAAGAACAGAGCTCCTCCCTCTCTTGAAGTGCTTGTCACTTGACTTTCACAACACACCCACCTCCTCCAGTGCCCCATAATTTACAGCACTTAACCATCTGTCATACATAATGAGAAGAGATTATGTTATATATCTGACAATAATTTAGCAAGTTGTCAAACTAGATTATCAGCTCCATTAAAATTCAATCAGACACAATAAATGAGATGCATGATTAATTTCACCATATGTTGGCTGTAGTCTGACCTCTGGAGAAGCAAAAAAAAAAAAAA
>NC_048232.1:47819599-47821201 GCF_002007445.2 Ailuropoda melanoleuca
ATATATATATATATATATATATATATATATATTCATAGGACACACACACACAATTACTTCAGGGAGAAGTTTCATTTTAAATAAAAGCCAATAATAAATTGTATAGTAGCTTTGTTTTTGAGTTATTTTAAATATTGTGATGCATTTCTTATCTGAACATGTAGTATTCACTGACATCTCCATATCTCATATATATTCCCCTTAAAAGTGACAGGTTAGATTTGTCCTCTATGACACAAGGAAATAAAGCTTGTTTTGTACGTCTATAAAATAAGTGCCTTACATGAATATGAGGTTTTCTGGCAGAGCCAAATGGGCCACATGTCCTATGATTTTATAGTGCCAGTAAATTTTTCTGGTTATAAGTGTAAATATTTCTCATCTTAAGGAAAACAACAACAACAACTAAAAAGAAGCCATAGAGGGGCGCCTGGGTGGCACAGTGGTTAAGCGGCTGCCTTCGGCTCAGGGCGTGATCCCGGCATTATGGGATCAAGCCCCACATCAGGCTCCTCTGCTACGAGCCTGCTTCTTCTTCTCCCACTCCCTCTGCTTGTGTTCCCTCTCTTGCTGGCTGTCTCTATCTCTGTCAAATAAATAAAATAGATAAAATCTTAAAAAAAAAAAAAGAAGCCATAGAGAAAATGCCTTAATTTTTCTGAAGACACTATGTGGTCTTGTTTTAGGACACCTTTGTTTGATAGTTGTTTTGGGAATTTTGGCTTACATAAAGTCATTATTTTAAAGTTTTACTTCTGTCGTAAAAAGTGAGGTAACGTCTGTCCTTAAATATTTTCTTTAAGGTTACAAGAAAAGGTCACTATTTTGAGTATTGGAGACCCTGGCTTTATATTCAAGCTCTTCGAACTTACTGTTTGCTTAACCCTCATCAAATTATTTACTTTTTTTGAGCTTTAGTTTCCTTATCAGTAAGCGAGTTTAAGTAAACTGAACTCACATTTTTTTTTGTGAGTATTAAATACAATTTGAATATAAACTTTCTAAATTTAAAGGGCCATGAAAATGCAAAGCAAAATTATAGTAATGACAATTGTCATTTGGGCTCACATGATTCATGAACTATAAGCATAACAGTATATTTAAAATATTTTTGTCAGTGGTATAGAAAGCCATTTATGTCCAAAGAAAATTTGATGATTTTTTTTGTAGCACTTCAATTTTCTTTCTCACATACCCCATCCCTGCAAGGCAAGACTACAACATGATATCTAATGTCAGATTTTGATATTGCACAAAAGGAAATTACTTCCCTACAAAAGTATCTATAATAACAGCTAACCTTACATGAGTGACTACCTTAATTTAGGCATGCTCCTAAGCATTTTACATGGATTAAAAGCTCACAACCTTATAAATTAATTTGTTTTCATCACCTTAGTTTTACAGATGCAGAAACTGAGACATAGACAGATTAAGTAACTTCTTCCAGTCAGTCATCCTATAAAGGAAAAAGTGAAGAACTGGACAAGAAGCACTAACTCTAATACAGTATTAATCACTATGCTACACCGCCTTTAAAATCTAGACTGAAGTGTGGAACTGAACTCTGATACACAGATTTTAGGTATTTCTTTTTTTTTT
>NC_048232.1:47821307-47826617 GCF_002007445.2 Ailuropoda melanoleuca
AGCCTGATGTGGGGCTCGATCCCACAACGCCGGGACCATGCCCTGAGCCGAAGGCAGACGCTCAACCGCTGTGCCACCCAGGAGCCCCTATTTCTTTTTAATCTCAAATTTATGTCAGGACAAATAGCCACACTATGCCATTAATGGGAAAAAAAAATCCCAGAGCTCTGTGAATAATAGCTGAAGGGTCAGGACATGCGCTAAATGCTTACATGATGGGCTTTTATGTAATTAATATAGTATTGTAGTTATTTTAGTCTCCTTTTATGAAAAAGGACAAAATTTAAGAAATAGGTAAATCCCTTAATCATACAACTAGTAAGTGAAGTATCTGGGATTTAAGCCAATGATTGTTTTCCATCTAACCACTACCCCACCTCAGCAATTTTGCAAATATATTTTTTAAGTGGTAATCATTTCTCCATTATATATTATATTCTACTCCCTAAGATAGATTAAATGTTACCTAAACTTCATGAAAAAAAAATTGTCAAAGCAAAAACTGTTAGATAATTTTAAGATTAAGCATTTACCACTGTGTTTTGAAGGACACTTTAGGAATTTACAATCTTACCTAAAGTGCCTGACATAGCTTGATACCTGGTGTTGAGATTCAGAGTAGAAGACTCTAGAATAACTATTCTTTTTTCTGCTAAAATCGAGAAGTGTTGTGAGTACAGAAACTGAGATCAAATATATGAATACATGTTGAAAACTTTATAATGATATAAAACAATAATTTACTATGACTTAAGAATGAAGGATACTAAGGTTTAGCAGAGTTTTTGTTACAAGATTAGAAATCAATTGCTTTTATTATAAGAAAGTAATGATTGTAACTTAATTGAAAGCATACTAGTTGAGGAGTAATAAGGTCGTTTAAAAGATGCATGAGACTCACAGCAGGAAAATTAATTTAAAATCGTATTCCCAGGCATAACAACTATATATTTTTATTAACTAGATCTCTAGCAGGGCAAAGGAATTTTGTTGTTGTTATTGTTTTAAACTTCCATATGACATTCTAAGAAATGGGGTTTTGAAGCATCTATAGCTTGTTCTAAAATCATTCAATAAAAAATTCTTTCAGCCACAGAACATGGTATCCTTTGCACCATTCAAAACTTTTAGTTAAAAACAAATAAAAATGAAAACAAGCAAAACAAAAAACCCCCAAACAAACCCACAAACTCGCATTTTCTGCCAGCCTGTTGGTATTTCTGGCAATAATTATGAGAAGACCGTGTTCAGTAAGTTGTTGTTTTTTGAACCTGCGTTTTAGTACAAAAAATATGTGGAGGAGATTTAAGACGAAAAATGGATGTCCTAGCCTAATGCAGACCTACTCCAGCAGACGCAACAACCCATGAGAGAGCAATAAATAAGATTTGGTGAGCTGTTTGTTATGAAGCACTGTAGCAATGGATGACTCAATTCAGAATCTATAGGGGAACTCTGCTCAAATCAGCTTTGCTGTTCTAGCCAAACACACCTGGGTACTGTGTTTGGGCATTTTCACAGAACGCTAGAAACTAGATGCTAGAACCATGTTTAATGCTTCTCTAAGGAGGCAGATACTTCTGCCTGCTTGCTAATGAAAAAATCAATTATTTGTACCATCTGCTTAATTATGCTGCTCTTTTCTAAAACGAAATCTCATGTGAGATCCCCAAAAAGTTATCCTCACACTAACTCCTGGTGTATGTCTGTGTATGCTCAGTAACATGAAAAAGAGGACTTTGCAGACTAAGTTTATAGATCATAAAATCGGAAGACTATCCCAGATTATCCGGATGGATTCAATGTGATCATATGGCTTTTAAAAATTGAAGAAGGCAGAACACTGCAGTCAGAGACATGAGACTAAAAAAACAAAGATATTGAAGTGTGAGAGAAATTCAACCCACTACTGCTGGACTTGAAAATGGAGGAAGGAAACAACAGACCAAGGAATGAAGCAACTTTTAAGTTGTGGACTGCCTACTGACATCAAGAAAAAAGTAATCTTGGTCACATGAAGGTAAGAAACTTAGGTCTGCTGACAATCTGAATGAACAAGAAAGTCAATTCTTTCCCTAGAGTCTCCAGAAAGAAATGTAACCTGCCAACCTTGATTTTAGCCCTATGGGCTAAATTAACAAATCTGTGTTATTTTAAGCCACTAAATTTGTGGTAATTTGTTGTAATAGCAATAAAATAAACTGGTACATCTTTATATGCTTTATAATATGGGGATACCTATATATCATGACCTGTTAATTCTATATTGTAGCATGACACTCTAGTTATGAGAAAACTAGTGCCTCTTTGCCTCCTTAGTCTCTCCCCACCTCTAAGCATCAGGCTAGTATACTGTAAACTTACATTGTTAAGGTAAGGAACAGCTTTAGTTTCATTAGTAGTATTTTTAATCTCTCTCTCTCTCTATATATATATATATTTGTATTTATATATATATTTTTTCTTGTTTTTAATTTAAATTCTAGTTAGTTAACATATAGTGTAATATTAGTTTCAGTAGTACAATTTAGTGATTTATCACATATAACACCCAGTGCTCTACATTTATATAATAAAGAAATTTGAAACAACTAACTATAATAAAATGTTCTATGTCTTGTCTGTGGGTCACTGTGTAAAAACTGAAAAGCCTAAGCATACACATTAATTATAATGCTTCAGTAATGCAAATATGATTCACTGCAAAACAAGTAATTCCATCCACAGTGTTGTAGAGAGCCTATCCATAAAATACATGACTTTCCATTATATTTAATATTTGGACTACATACCACTTGTACCAATGCCAAATGATTTTTTCTTTTTAGACACAAAAGTGGCCGAACAAATATTTATCAGATGCTCACCATATAATAGGTATCCATCAGAGAATAAAACCCACAAGGCATGTTTACATTTGGGGCTCACTTAAAATGTGAAAAACTATTCCCTATCTTAATTTACTTCATATTCAAATAACATTACTTTTCAGTTTTGTTTTTTTTTCTGGGTTATCCAATTAAATTTCGTTTTCATTTTGGCAGATACAATATTTCTCATAGTAATCATATCACTGAATTTTCTAAATGTTCTCACCTCTAGGCCTGGCTTATTTTCATTTCATTTCATTTCAGTACAATGTAGGATTGGTATTTTCTTAGACCTATGGAATCCTTAAATTCTCTTTCTTAGATTATTTCTCATTTTACTTTAGTTCACCTGAAAGTTATTTCCTTCTTTCAAAACCAGAATTGAAAATAAACTTATGGCATTCTTCAACTTTGGGAAAATGTCTTCTACTCTTTCTTTGACAGTATCTTTCCACCTTTTTCTTTTTGTTTTCTTATTCTAATATGTCTAGTAGTCCATTGTTGGTCATCTGATATGAAATCTGTTATGTATCTCAGATTCCCTCTCATACTTTGCATCTGTTTGTCTTTTTGCTCTTAATTCAGAAATAGCCTCATATTTTTTACTCACAGGAGAATTATATTTTTAATTTTTACTAATTCCTTCTTGATTTCTAATTGTTCTTTTTTCACAAATGTTTGTTCCCATCTAGTAGAAATATTATCTTCTCATATCTCTTTAAATTTACTAAGTAGAATGTTTGTTTGCCTTTCACTTAGTTTAATTTTTTAAAAGTTATATGCTTTTCTCTGGCTTATCTACCTTTCTTCTATAGTCTGCTTATTCTTACTAGGTAAATTATTTTTTCAAACTGATTTTTTAAAATATCTGTTGTACAGTTGTATTTATGAATGAAGGCCTAGGTTTATTAATTTGGGTAGCTGGCACAGTTTCTTCTGCATAGCTGGCCATTTTTCTGTACCTGGGTGCTACCTGTAAGTTCACTTACAGCAGCAAAACATATAAGATGCCATGTTTTACTTGAAGGGTTCAGGTAAACTTCCCTTCCCTTCACCAAAAACAATGACCAAATCATACACCACATAGATCATACTCTAGGGCTGTTCTGAAAACCCACGCTCAATTTCACAAGAAGGTATTTACCTGATTTTCTATCTGGAGAAAAAGACATTAATATATACACTCCAGAGTTAAGGGGAGGTGGTAAGAGAACTCAGTAAGTGGGTATAAGAGGGTGACATCAAGTCAATGATAAACATTTTATTTTATTTTTTTAAAGATTTTATTTATTTGACAGAGACAGAGACAGCCAGAGAGAGAGGGAACACAAGCAGGGGGAGTGGGAGAGGAAGAAGCAGGCTCATAGCAGAGGAGCCTGATGTGGGGCTCGATCCCACAACACTGGGATCACGCCCTGAGCTGAAGGCAGACGCTTAACCACTGTGCCACCCAGGCGCCCCAATGATAAACATTTTTAAATTTTTGATAGAGATAACATTTTTCTAACCTGGGTCTCTTTTATCTTTCCTAGCAGAGCAGTAACATTGTGTAGCCTTTGCTGTCTTTTTTCCTTTGAAATATACAGAAAAGATCCCTATTCTGTAAATTTCTTTTCCCTCAATAAAATTTCTCAAGCTATTTTCCCAATTTTATTGTAAAGTAAATGTATTTATATAAAATACATGTTTTATGTATATAGTCTAGTCTATATTATTTTTCTCTGGGACTATTATACTTTGGTGCAATTATATTGGCTTATTTTTGCTTTGTCTAACTTATCTTTTTATTCCATGATAGGTTATGATATTTTGTCAGCAAATCATATAAGAGAGAGGCAGATGATATAATGTGATAGGTAGCTACTGTGAGGTGCTCAAGTACTCGGGGTCTAATAATTTCTGAATGAAACTTTTGCAAGTTATGGAAAAGAGAGTCTTTCAATCAGACAGCTAGAAGAGAAAACACCCATTTCCAGCTTAGAAGTTCTTGGTTTAGATCTCTGAGTATAATATTTAAAAATTTCTTAAATTTAAAAAGTATAAAATTTTTTTTTTGGTAACAAATTTGTATGTTCAATGAAATAATATGGGAATTCAGAAACTACTCAACCAAAGGAGACCATATATTCACTTCCATATGCCTAGAGAAGTGTACCAGCTTCATAAAATAGGCCCCTGAGTCTAAATTTCTTTATCTAGTTTATAAATCCAAATGAGATGATGTAAATGGGATTTTATTTATTTATTTATTTATTTTATATTTTAAGGTTTTTTTAATATATTATGTTAGTCACCATACAGTACATCCCTGGTTTCTGATGTAAAGTTCGAAGATTCATTAGTTGCGTGTAACACCCAGTGCACCATGCAATACGTGCCCTCCTTACCACCCATCACCAGTCTATCCCATTCCCCCACCCCCCTCCCCTCTGAAGCTCTC
>NC_048232.1:47831180-47840458 GCF_002007445.2 Ailuropoda melanoleuca
CTGTGAGCCGGTATTTCCAGGCTTTTGTTCTCTGGCGGTTTTCCCTGGCAGTTTGCTATGCCTCTTCTGAGAGTCAGAGCAGCAGTGGCCGAATCTCAGCCTCTGTCTCAGAACAGAGGGATCGCGGACCGTTCTCCACTGATGTTCTGGCCACTTTAACTCTTTTTCTGTAGGTGCTGCTCAACCCTGCAGGCTCCAGGAATGTGCGCCCCACACCCAGCGTCCCAGCCCTCACTTCCAGGTCCAGTGCATCTCTGTCCTTTGTGTTTCTAACACTACCAGCCGCCAGCTGCCCCCTAGCACTGCAGAGCTCCCAGTCTCAGTCTGGATCCAGTGAGCACACCGGAGCTCTGTTTCAGTCTGGTCGCATGCTCCCGGCTCACGGTCTCAGTCTGCTCTCTCGCGGGTGCAGGTCCGCGAGTCCACCCTCTCCCCCGTGTAGGTGGCTACCGCTTCCCAAGGCCTGAACTCAGCGGCTCCCTCCCCCTTCCGTTTATCTTCCGATATCTGTGCGCAGTTTCACGGTTCCCTGCTTCTACCTCAATACTCAGTGCTGGCGACGTTCATTTGTAGAGATCCAGATGTATGTTCCTGCGTCTCAGGCTGATTCCGTGGATGTTCAGGCTGGTCTGGTACCTATCCCAGCTCGACTCAGGGGACCGGCTGAAAAAGGGGTCCCCTACTCCTCCACCACCATAACTCCACTCTGCAAATGGGATTTTAAACACATAAAACTTATAAGTGATAGAGCATATTTTCAGTTCTGAAATGCGTTATAATACTTGCATTTTCATGCCGTTTATTCCACATACTAGAAATTTTTACTTTAGCCACATACTTGGAATATTTTCTTAATTGTTAATGTATACTCTTTTAAATTTTTCTAAAGAGAATATGTGTTTTATAATTTTTAAATGTATTTGTGGAGTAGTATTTAGGTTTGTTTTCATTAAAGCTGTAATTTAACTGTAGTCCTTTAAAAAAAAATCCAAGGCCATCTTAGACTCCAGATAACACATTACGCCATTCTTCTACTGTTTTCACAGATATTTATTCAGTATCTATTCAGATTCAGACTTTGTACTATTCAGATTCAGATTTTGTATAGGTACCAGATATGCAACAACTTATAAGGCAAATGTGATCCCTGTTCACTGTGGTAGAGAAAACTAAATAGACAATATTTTTAACAACTATTTATTAAAGAATGTTCACAGGCTTGAGCTTAAAAATAAATAAGTCAGAGCTCTTTTATTTCTCACATCAATACAACTGTGATCTCTGATACCACCTATTGCCATGGCATTGTTTTCTTTTCTTTCTTTTTTTTTTTTGTTCCTCCTCCAAATGGATAAAGCCAAGAAATTAAGGGCTGATGCAGATCAGCTGCTTCCTCATACCATGTTGCTGGAACCAGATCTGAGATGACTCTTTGATGGTCCAAGAGGAGTGCACCTGCTGTTCCTCTCACCTAAACTGGAGGCTTAATATGCGGGTAATTTTGATTTTTGAATGCTTTCTTTCTGTGTGTCCTATTTTAAAAAATCAATTCTGACTGTTCTCACTTCACAGGAAAAAAAAACACAAACAAACTGACATTCACATGCAGAAATTTAAATTAGAAGGATCCTGTAAGAGCAACTGGATGCTGTTTTCACTTTAACCTGATTGCCCTAACATTCCAAGGTATCTTACTCTAGTGATACAACTCTCTCAGTTTTTACTTATTCATATGCTCCACCTGTTCTTCATGATATACTTATAGTGCTGGAATGGCTGGCTCTTAGCAATCTTTTATGACACCAGTCCTTCTTCTATGGTGAATTCCCCTTTAGAAGCTCCTGGGCCTATATGTGTCATCCTAGCTCACTTTTCCAGATCATCTCAGGCCACTAGAGAGATTCTAATGAAATTGGACCTCAAAAGTGGTGTGGTTGGAGTCTTGAAACTTTTCCTTTCAAGGGATTTGCTGAACCTTATGCAGACTGGGCCACCTCATCTTAGTAATATTAAAGTCCTCTAACAATGAGGGAAAAGAAAGGGCGGGTTTTACCATGCCAAAAACATCCTATTACATCCTTCCTCCAGGGAGACTGTCATGTAATTGTGAGATCAAAATCTAACTACTCCAGTGGTACAAGCACTGACTTATAATAGAATCTCCTGCAAAATTTCTGACTTGATGGCTTATCAATCTAATCTACATTTCTTATATACACAGTACTTTCCAGGATGACTATACTACTAGAAATAATATTCTCGAAATGCTTAAATCTTAATTTCTCTGGCTAAAGATAATAAAAATTAATAAATGGCTCACTTATGAATTATCACCTCAACACAAGTATGGTAAATGCATATGGGTAGTAGAAAGTGCTTTAAGTACAAATTAAAAAAAAAACACAAATATTCTGGATATGTAATTTCAGGGAAGAATTTGTGAAGGAACTGATGTCATAGAGTCTGGAAAAATGAATAAGGCATAACAATGAAGAACTAGGATTGAGAAACTGTTGTAAATATTGTCTACAAATACCTCAAGGTGAGAGGCCATGAGGTGTCAGACAGCTAACAGTCATTAAATCTGGCAGAGGTACAGAGTTCAGGGAGTGCAATTACTAAAAAATATGATGCTAGAATTATTAATAGGGATCAGATCATGAAAGCTCTTGAATTTAATGATACAGAGTTTGAGCTTTACTATGAAATCAATAAAATAGGTGAATATCTTAAAGACAAAAGAAGAAAAATTAATTTTTAAGAAACTTTATAACAGAAGAGTAAATAAATGTTCCACAAGAATAGAGAAATAACAAGATCAATTTTATTTATAGAGGCTGTTTTATATTTATGGCATGTCTTCAGGCTGAAGGTCCTTCTGAGGCTTGCCTACAGTGAATGCCTCAGGAGTTAGAATTGTTGGAAAATGCCTAACTTCCTAAATTAATGCAGTAATCTGTGCAAGTAATTCTGATAAAAGCAGAGGAATGGAGAAGACTCTTTCCTTCTTTGACTACCTTATTTGTATCAAGCTTATTGGCTATGTGTTTTGTACATGTTGTAAGATCACTTTGTAGAGATAATATATTTTTTCTGTTAAAAAGAAACCAAACATTCCTTGCATGTGAAGCAAAAATCTGAGCACAGGCTGGGAATGATTAAGGGGCTGGGGAAGAGAAATCAAAACCTATGGAATGGAACAAACAATTCAGCTCTTAAATAGAGGTGAGTTAAGCTGATCCATGGAAAGCAGCATATCACAGCCATCTGTAATTCAACATTTTCTCAGGTCAACAGCCCACTTCTTTTGGGAGTCAAAAGTATTTCATTTTAGTTTCATCATGTATTAATTACCATCACAGGTGGATTTTGTATCCATCTGTATCCATCTCTGCTCACCTTTCCCCCAAACTCTTCCTATTTTCTGAGCTTGGCTCAGGAACTGTGCTAAAAATAAAGCATTAGGGACCCAACCTCACCCAGCCAGACACTTCCTTATGTGGGAAGATAGGGGAGTTAGGTCAAGAACTGTTGTGGAGATAATCTATGTGAGGCAGATAGACTGAAGATCATGTATGTTACAGGTTGCAAAGGAGCTTGATCAGAGAGACTTGAGGCAATTTGTTCACAGTCATAAAATCCAAACATTTGGGTGCATGATATTAGAATTTGTATAGACTAGGAAATCTGAAACAGAAGGATATTCAAGCCTTGGTCATTATTTTATGAGAAAATATTCAAGCTGGACATACCAGGAACTATTTTCTTATCCTATTATTATGCTACCAGCTCTACAGCCTTCTCTGTGACAATTTACTCATTATAAAATGAGAAATTTACAGTAAATATGACTACAGTCCTTCAACCATAGAATCATGCGATTCTGTGTTTTAGTTTAGGAAAACATATTTATTTTTAAGCCTTCAGATATGTATTTTATTCATATAAATACTAGACTAAAACCACAGGTATAAGAAGCACATCTGTATAAAGAAAAAAATGTTCCAAATGAATGACAAAGAAATATAATAAAAATGTCATATGTATCTGAATATATGAGACATATAAAGGTATACTCTTTTTTTTCTTAAAGATTCCATTTATCCATTAATTTGAGAGAGAGAGAGAGAGAGAGACAGTACAAACGAGCTGGGGGAGGGGAAGAGGGAAAAGGAGAGGGACACGCCCACTCTGCAGCACAGAGCCGATGCAGGGCCTCATTCCATGACTCCAAGATCATGACCTGAACCAAAATCAGGATTTGGATGCCTAACCGACTGACCACCCAGGTGCCCTAAAGGCATACTCTTAAATTTAATTGTAATTTATAAATTTTCAGAAGTTGCAATGTGTTTAGGATGAAACAATATAATAACTGATTATTAAATTTAATGAAAATCTGTAAGTGGAATGATCTAACATTAAAAAATAATAATAACAGTTTACAGAAAATCTAGAGCCTATCATTTTTGGATAATGATTTCCATCTAAAATTGTTCAATATTCATCTTCATTTTGGAAATACATGACAATGTATAGATTTATAAAGAATAACGAAAAATAAATGAAGAAGAATTAAAAGAAGAAGAAGAAGAAGAAGAAGAAAGAAGAAAGAAAGAAAGAAAGAAAGAAAGAAGAAGAAGAAGAAAAAGAAAGAAAGAAAGAAAGAAAGAAAGAAAGAAAGAAAGAAAGAAAGAAAATAACTGATTTCAGAAGCCCATGTTCCTTTCCTTCTTAGTTTGTCAGCTTAACTATTCTCATTGTGATGCAGAAAAGTGTTTGTTGTGGTTCTAGGAATCATGAGCTAGGAAAGTATCCAGTCAATGAAGAGGAATTCCACTCCCCCCAACACCACAGTAATCTCTCTTTTTCAAAATAATAATTCAAAAAATTCCCAGAATCCTCTCAGTAGACTTTCTCTCAAAAAAAATCTTTTGGATTGCACTGCATCATTGTCCCTTCCATATACAAATAAATCATTACTAAGGAAAATGGGGTTGTTATGTTTTGTCATACATGGTTGTTTAGAAAAAGGAAGATTGCCCAAATATAATCATAAGATTTTACCACCAAGGAAGGAAGAAAGTGATTAATAGCCAAAGGCCAGTTTTTCACAGAGCCATGTGCCAGCCTGCCTTCATATTTTAAGCCAAGAGATAAATTATTAAAAGTTAAATAGAAGGCATATTTTCTGTTCTTTAAAAATTTAAGATCTTTGCAACAAATCAAAATGTACATAAGAATACAAAACTGTATGCAGATACAATATACATATGAAGAAACTTAATAGTGAAAAACAGCCACCAAAAATATCTAGTATGGTAACTAAATTAATTTTACTGCTACATTTTATTTAATAAAATATATCAAAAATATTTTTACTTCAACATATGGCCATACTTTTAAAATAATGCTTATATATTTTACTTTTTCCATGCTAAGTCTTTGAAATTCAGTGTGTATTTATACCTAAAGCACATCTCAAGTTGAAGTATTCACTTGAAGCACTTAAAGCCCATTTTAGTTTCAAATGTTCAATAGACACATGTAGTTACTGACTATCATACTGAAGAACTCAATGACTCTTTCTGGGAACTCTAACTTTTGTAATGACATACCAATTTGATATCTCTGTCTCCCACTCCCAGGAAATTATGTGCAAGTACTAAGAATGATTCAGGTATATTCAGGAGAATTTAATAAAGGGTCTTCTAGAACAGCCACCTACTCTGCTTCTGACCTGAGTGATCTTGGACAAACTATTTTATCTTTACATAGTTGAATATGTCAGTCAATTGGTCTCAGTCAGTTCATCTATAAAATGGGGATACTATTCCAATCTAGTAATACTTATCAGATTGTTATAAACATTAAACAAAATGATCACAAGTATATACCATCATTACCAGCATATAGAAGCCCAAAAATATTAGGTATAATTATGAAATTAGTAAAATTACATACTAAAAGTAGATAAAAAATTGTTGGCTGTATTTTTCCCATTCTTTCAAAAAAGATGCTATTATTTGCATATTCATAATTAATATTCTGATATTAAGGTTCCCAATAGACAAATTTAAGTAGTTTACTTTTAATATTTGAAATAGTGCCATTTAACTAATACATAATTTGGGAAAAATATATTTAATTCTAAATTTTTGTCAATTTATGTCATAGGATAGTCAGGAATTATTTTGCAGACAATTGTTCCCCAGTTTTTCTTTGGCTGAAAAATGAACAGATTGAAAGTAATAGCACATATATCTCAGTACTCATTTATTTGACTCAATACACTAGCTATGAAATAACTCCATAGTATTAAGATATTTGAAAAAGAAAAAGATATTTGTCTCAGATGACTCCAGTGAATGTTAGTACCTAGAAACAGGAAATAAAAAGCATGTTCCAACCAGATACACATAACTGATTAGCTAAGTTCTCAGTTGTAGAGAAAATTAAAGCTTTGAAAACAGGAAACCTTATTTTTGGTATTATGAGTTCTGTATTGAAAAGAGTAAGTAAGGCAAATTACAATCTATAATGCCTTTTCCCATGATATGGCTCTTGAAAGCAAGGGACATAGTATAACTCTTAAAAATAAGTGATTTGGTAAAATTTATTTTTGTTTCTTTTCTTTTTCTTTTCTATTTCCAGAAAAAAAAAAGTTGCCACAGAAGGAATAAATTTGACTACAAATGGTAGGAATATTATAAGTGAATCAAATTCAGAAATCTTGCTGTCACTACATTAAAATGTACTGATTGAATGATAAGTACTTTGCAAAAGGGACATAATTAAATGTTTTAACAAAGATATTCATATCAATTAGTCAAATGCCTGTCTTAAAAGGTTTGTTTGTAGGGGAAAAAGTATTAATTTACAGCAAATACATTCTCCATATTTTCTTCAGTTTTTTTTTTAATTAGTTGTTGTTACAGCATTAAGATGCGTACATTGCTTGAATGTGTAGGTTGATAGGGTGAGAAATTCATGGTGAATTAATAGAAATACAAATATAATGAATCAGATATAACCTATGTAGTTTCACCTGTTAGATATAGTAAGCATTTACCTATATGCCAGTTAATAATTAGCATAAAAATTGGAAAAGATCTAAAATAATTTGATAGTTGATATTTCAAAATATGCTAAGACATACATGAGAGAAATGTTATTTCTTTAAAGGCATTTTTGAGGTTAGTGTTTATTTTCTAACGTCACACAAAACAAGGATCTATATTTTTCCGATGCTTAAAGCATTTAAATATCTTAATCTGATCCTGCCCATTATGCAGAAAATAAGCCATGTATAGATTTGTGCCTGATTGACCATGAACAAATTAAAGAAACTACTTTGGGCCCCTCAAAAGTGTTAGGTCTATTAAGTCTGAAATAGAATACAGAGAATAAATGATCCCCTACCAAAGTCATTTCAGGGCCTCTCAAGGAGTTTTGTGTTAGGTTGGGCCCAGAAAGGTTAACCAAGAAATTAAAATTAAGTTAGGTAAAGGTAGTACTGGGGGCAAGAGGATGGACATTCTTTCCTCCCACTACTGATCTGTCTCATGTGAGTTTGCAAAGGGAGCTCCCTATCTTTCTTGCTCATGCTTGTTCAGTAGAAACAGAAATTCAAGAGTTTACATGCTTATTTTTAAAAGTCTAGTAATTCAAGAGTTTGCACACATATTTTTAAAAGCCTAACAGAATGTTCTATGATTATGAGAGACTTGAAGAAACCAATTTAGAGCCATGCATAATTTTCATTGACAAAAGAAAAATGCATGATGCTAATTAATTTTTCAATTTTGCTCTGACTACCAAGAGACTCAGAGATAAATGTTACTTAACTGTCCTCTCATTATTATGAACTCTTTTTTTTTAACCATTCTTTTCATCGGTTATAGTCACTACAATTATCCCAAGTGTACACATTATATTTGCATATACTCGGCATACTAATAATATGAAGTTTATTAACTATGAATAAATAGGGGTGTGATTTAGATCTAAACTGAGTAGATCTAGTTTATTTCTGGGATACTTGAGTTGATATTATACTGTGCTACAATAAAAATAATTTAAAATCTACTAATGAAGTCCTTAATCAAATGGCCTGTGTTTTTCAAACCATTAGGGAGGAAGTTAACTAATTGTTAGTTATTATTGGAACTTCATGTGTGTGAGAGATATTAGTTAACCCCAAAGAAAATAAAATTGGGTTTTTTAGTGTTTGGCTTTCCTCATACACTGTTTAATTATTTCAAGTTTTCAATACAATCCATTTATTGTTTTCTTTGCCTCCCTGTGATCATTAATTTTCCTGTCAAAACAAAGATTTTTAGATTTGAATAACTTCTAATCTTCAAGTACCTTTCATACATTATTTTACGTCCTCCCCACAACACCCACATGCAGTTGGGTAGAGTGGGATTTATTTTCTAATTTATTTACTGATAATAAAAATGAGGCTTAACAGACTTGGTAAAAATTTCATGGCTACCTAGTAGAACATTTGGAATCAATCATAGTCTTTCTTATTTCAAACCATGTCTTTTTTTTTAAAACCATTTTTATATAACATTTATATACAACTTCTGTCCAACTTCTAAAAGATGTACAGAGGTTTTCTTTTCACCTTTGTGAGATATTCATAATTTCAGGTTTGTACTAATGCAATGAGAGTGAAAAAGTAAAAATCACAATTTAAAAATTCTTGTTCTATTGTTTTTTGCTCTACTTCTCAACTTTATTAGTCTCACCAACACCATAAAATCAAGACAGATAAACAATATGTACAATACTTTAATACGTTATTAGTTTTAACATACTTGGTTACTGAATAGAGTATTTCATCTTTCAATTTAAAGTTTCTACCTTTAGGGATGCCTGGCTGGATCAGTCAGTTTAAGCATCTACCTTTGGCTCAGCTCATGATTCCAGAGTCCTGGGATCGAGTTCTGCATTGGGCTCCCCACTCAGCAGGGAACCTGCTTCTCCCTCTGCCTGTCACTCTCCCTGCTTGTGCACTCTCTCTCTCTCTCTGAGAAAATAAATTAATAAAATCCTAAAAAAATAAAGTTTCTAACTTTATGTACCAGATTTATACCATTTTTCTGCTCAGAAATACAGTGCATAAAATACATATTATAAAAATTTAGAAGTTTAAGCAAATCATCCATGATAAAAAATTTGGAGATGTAGAAAAAGCAGATCGAATATAATAAAATATGATTTTTCTCTCAAGAAAACTCAATGATTAATATTTTAGGTGCTATTTT
>NC_048232.1:47840558-47881151 GCF_002007445.2 Ailuropoda melanoleuca
TGTTCTACTTTTACTCTAATAGTTATTTAAGTGAAAGTTAAAATAGATTGTGTAAGAATCTTATTGCTAGACTCAATTTTAAATCAGAAGTCCTAATAACCTGATGTCTTCAATAGTCTATATTTTTAAAGACAATACATAATGGAATGAAAAATTGTATTTTCAGGTGTCAGTGCGCTATTTAGGATGTGAGATTCACAGTAGTGTAGAAGCTGTGATACTACCTTCAGTTACTTCACCTTTTTGTGACTTGGGTTCCTCATCTGTAAAATTAGGGTAGTGATGCCATCCATTAATCCACTGCATGAATTAAGTGATGAGGAACATGTGGAACACTCAAAAGCATGTGTAGCAAATACCTAAATCATCATTAGCATATTATTATCATTGTCATTGTTATTTCAGCATACATTCTTCAATGCAACAAAATGATAAACATTTTGAGGGAAAAATTACAAACGTGGTAGTTCAGAAAAAAAAAGTGCAGATAATAAGAATTCTGCCTTGTTTTAGGGAGCAGTGGTTAATTAACTATTAATATATCATACTAATTAGGTTAAAATAAACTAGGTCATGTAAAAGGACTACCAGGTCACTGAAATGAGATGAAAATCCATTAGCTATATCAGCATATCAGCCAAAGAGGAAGATGATAATCGGAGCCCAGAATAATAACAACGACAAACAAACAAAAAAACACCAAAACATAAGTTTTAACTAGTATTTGAGCAGTCATGAGCCTTGAATATAATGATATAATGCAAATATTTTTTTAAAAAATGACAATAACCACCATTTATTTTGGCAAAAAACTAAAACATTTAATGACACATTCAAAATCACTAAATTTAAAAAATATAAACTTGAAAAATATGAAGGCCATCAATGGTTCTTTATATGTGTATTTTATGTTCTAAATATTAGTCTTTTGTCAGCTCTGTGGTTTGCAAATATCTCCAGTAGGTAAGGCTCCAAAAGGGCCACGTGAGAGAAACTTTGTGGTGACGGGATAGCTACGTATCTTGAAATGAAACAAATAATAATAATAATAGTAATAATAGGCAAGAGAGGAGCACCTGGGTGGCACATTCTGTTAAGTGTCTGACTCTTGGTTTCGGCTCAGGTTGTGTTCTCAAGGTTTTGAGAGTGAGCCCTGCCTTGGGCTCCGCACTCAGTGCAGAGTCTGCTTATGACTCTCTCTTTCTCTCCCTCTCCCTCTGCCCATCTCCCCTGTGCTCTCACTATCTCAAATAAATAAATAAATAAATAAATATTTAAAAAATAATAATAATAATAGGCATGAGAATTTACATAGAGGCTTGTTTCCAGCAGCTGCACTGGCCAGAATCATAAAAGTTTATGAGAAGCCTTAAGTGGGTTTAATCATATACTCAGTCCAATGGTCTCAAAAATACCTGACTCTCTCAATTATGTTGTTAACTAAAATTTTACTGTGAGATCCCCGAAATGGCTGCTAGTGTGGGAACAGTAGGCAGGACTTACATTCCCCGGGGGGGTGGGGGAGAGGATGAGGAACCTCCAATTGCCCGGATCTAGCTGGCAGATCAACCTTCGGTCAAGTCCTCTCCTTCACCTCCTCCAACAGGGACAGAATTTGGTCAAGAGAATCTGGCGACTTGCACTCTTGTGGTTCAGCGGAGTCGAGAAGTGGTCAGACTGTGTATATATTTTGATGGTAGGGGCAACAGGATTTATGGGACAGTGGAAACAAAGAGGAGTCAAGAGTGACCACGGGATTATTGCCTGAACAATCATAAATTGGGCAAAAAAAGATTGAGGGGTGGAAGGAATAGATTTGGGGGAAAATAAAGCACTTTGGACCTAAACATTAAGGTTGAAACATATTACTACATAGCTAAATGAATTCAAGAATGAGAAAAATTTAATTATGTTAAAGTAATTGGAAGTAATGAAATGTAGTTTTATTTAGAAGCAAACAACTTTTTAATATCAAATGTTTATCTACAAAGTGTACAAATCAATAGAGCCCACATCATGTTACGAGGATTAAGTGGTAGAGTGCACATAAAGTACTTAGCAGAGGACCTGGCAAACGGAGAGTGATCATAAGTGGTCACTAAAACAACAATAATAATACTGCTATGATGTTTATTTATGTATGTGGATAAGGAAAACAAGCAGAAGGCAACATAAACGATCTAAACTATTAGACTAATATTGAAAAGCTTTTCTTTCTTTTAAAAATTAGTGTTGTAATAGTGTTTTTAACTTCCACATTAAAATATCACTTTTCATTTGTATTTGTTCTTCACATTCTACCTAAGCTATAGATCAGTATGTGCTCTTTTTAGCACTTCTGAATTTGCTGATATAGGCTCATTTTAATGCTAATTCCATATAACTTGTTATTATAAGTGCATGTATGTTATTTGTAGATAAATTAGAAAATCAGATAATAAAATAAGAAAATGCTTATAATTCTGTAATAGAAATAATAAACAGAAACAACTATCCCTTATACATTGCCAAACAACTCTTTATTTTTGAATCTATAGCTGTTTCTATTATTCATTGTTTAAATAAATATTTATTGAATGGTATAATCACATACTGTTCTGGCCCCTGAAGAAAAAGCAATGAAAAATCCTTGCTTTTGTAGAGAATACATTCTACCTGGAGGAGAAAGGAAAAAATGAATGGATGAAATGTACTGTTTGCTAGAAGTTAAGTGATATATATATATATATATATATATATATATATATATATATATATAAGCATGTAAGGGATATTAAGAGTGCTGGATTGGTGAGAGGGCTATGAGGTACAACAGATTGGGAGGACTTCACTAAGAAGGTGACGGGATAAAGCTGAGTGAGTGAGTGGGAAGCTCTGCAACCTGCACTTCATAGGAGTGGTCAGAGCCAGAAAGTGGTAGAGAAAGGTTGGAGATATAACAGGTGGCTGAGCAATGGTAAACCATTGTATATTTCTTGACCTTGACTCTGAATTGTATATTTCTTGACCTTGACTCTGAATAACTTGGGAGTCATTGGAGAGTTGCAATCTGACTTATAGTTACAGAATCACTCTGGATCCTTTTTGAGAAAAAACTCAAAAAGAGCAAGAGGAAAGCAAGGGGACATTTAGGCTTTGGCAATTATCTAGACACATCGATGATGGCAAAATCTGTTAAACATTTATTACTTCAGGTCTTTAGTTTTTAAATTTTTATCAGAGTTAAACATTCTTGGTTTTAAATGCCAGCTAGATCTTCATAGGTTAGAAGGAAACCTCTATATCTGACTCTGGTTCATTTCACAGAGGCAACAATTTTCAGCTGGGCCCCCTCCCACGCCCACTATAGTCACCCGCATATTTCTTAGATAATGTGTTTGGCTTTTTTATGCAAACACCTTACTTTTTTAAAAAATTTACTATCCTTGGTATTATATCATGAAAAATGAAGATTTAGCTTTCTTAGCTCCCCCGTACACACAAACACATGATACATGTATGCCTACAAACATACTTCCCGTTACCCCCATTTTATCAGTATAGTCAGACTTGGCTAGTCCAATATCCAGAATTTATATTCTTGTGATTCTGTATTAAATATTTTACGTTCAGCTACGTAATGCACTATGATTGGGTTTCATTTTATCTCTTATATAATCTTTTTGTCTTCTCAGAGTTAATAGTTGTCTAATATGTATATATGCTTAAATTTTTATGAATCTGTCATTAGTTTATTCCCAAACTCTTCGTTTAAGTGTAAAACTCTTCTTGGTGCATGCAGGTAATAAATTAGTCAGTTAATTTCATCCTTTTAACCCCTTCCTCCTGCAACCCTATATCTCTCTGCTCCAGTGATTCCTCACCAAGTCATTAACTTCCCGTATCATTTTAATATTTCCTTGGAAATTACCCTCATTTTTCTCCTCTGCTATATCCTAACCCTAGAAACTTACTTTCTTGTTTCTTGGCTTAATACATTTTCCCTCTAATTCCTGAGTCATTCTGGGCTATAATACAAGCTTATTTTCCGCATTTTTACAGTAGCTGTGTAGATAATTACTTGTTGATTTGTGTTTCAACTTATCTCCACTGTTTTCTCTATTCATATTTTTAAATAATTTAAAAAAATCTCTCTATGGTTATGAGTGGAGTTTGGGGAAGGATACAGTGAGGGAAGATAACCAATAAAATATATGTAACTGAAAATATTTCATTGGGCCTAATTTCACTTAACCATAGCTTATGAATTCTTTCCCAAATCAACAAATACGCTAATGTGTTACATTCAGATTGCGTTATATGTTGTTGTTATAAATACGGCTAAAATCAACTTCCCTGAAAAAATACAATCTATATGATATACACACACACAATGTCACATATCTCTAACTATACATGTAGGGTAAATCTGGCTGGATAGAACAAATAGGCACATTTGAGAGTGAGATTAGCTATTATTTCTTACTGTTATGATACAAGTGATGTATGCTTAGAAAACACAAAAAAGCTACTTCTTTTTTTCTTCTATAATTAAAAAAGACAATAAATTCCACTATGTAGTAACAGCACAATGGTACAATTCAGTATTTTAATATTTAATGATTTAGGCTTTCCCTCTCTCTCTGTTTTATGTTGTATTGTTTTGTTTTCCCCTGTCTACCCCTATCACATGCTATAAAGGCCTTATTAACGTATAAGTAATCATATACTGGTAAATGTTTAACAGGCTTGGGAGGGTGGGCCTTGATTTGCAGTGCTTGACAGTTTCTGTGGTATAATTAATTACCTACTGTGGCTGATTACAAGCTCATATCACTTAGGAAAGCAGAGTTGGGAAAAGATGAGCAAAACCAACACTTGTGAGCCCATGGAAGCCAGCTCCAGCATACTTTTAACCTTGCCATATCTTTTTATCTCCCTCCCTACCACCCTCCCTTCTTTCTTTTAATTTTTTTTTTTTTTTTTTTTTTTGGGGGGGGGGACTGGGACAGGGACTGGGAGAGAGAGAATCCTAAGCAGGCTCCATACCCAGCATAAAGCCCAACACAGGGTTCAATTTCAGGACACTGAGATCATGACCTGAGCTGAAATCAAGAGCCAGATGCTTAAGCGACTGAGCCACCCAAGCGCCTCTTGCCATGCATCTTTTAAATATATTCTAGCTTGCATACATTTCATCCTTTGAGGCTTTTTGAAAACTATCATTTATCTATTTGTTTAGATGTACAAAAAAAATACACTTTTGCTTGACCTCTTCTATTATGTTAAAATATTTTATCTGGGCTCCAATAGTATGTGCATTATTCATTTATACTTTCTACTGGTGCTGTTTTAGTTTCAGCTTTATTTTATTTTATTTTTTAGGTAATCTCTATACCCAATGTGGAACTTGAGCATCACGCTGAAATCAAGAGTCAGATGCTCTACCAACTGAGCCAGCCTGGTGCCCTTCAGCTTTATTTTTTTTTTTACACTTGTTCTTTTGGAATTTTTTCCGATATAAGATGCAGAATAATTTAATCTTATATCTTTAAAACTGTTATCTCATCACCATTTATTGAATAATTTATCATCTCTAATATTAAAAATATTAACTTTACATACCACATTTTCTATTAATTGTATCTCTATGTTCTCTTTATTCATCATCTGCCTACTTTTGCATTTTATTGTGCTTTTAAAATAATTTTAAGTTTACTATATATTATACTATCTAATTGTTTAAGGTCCCATTCATTTTCTCTCTAAATCCTCTTTATTATTTTGACTTGATTCCTTTATATTGACCTCAATTGCTTTTCAAATCCAGAAATAAATCACCATAGGAAATACTAATAAAATTGTTTTAAATATTTTGATCACTTCAAGGAGAATTGATATATTTAAATATTATATCTTCCCATCCACAGAAATGACATTGCTTAACTTGTTCATCTTCTTTTATGAATGTTAAGCAAATTATGTTGTTCCAATGATATATGCCCTAGATTCAACTTGTTAGATATATTTCCAGATATTCCATTCTTTATCATAATAAATCATTTTCTTTTATTGCTGTTTATAATATTTGCATATAATTTGTATTACATACAAAGCTATAAGTTTCCATATATTTAGTCCTAGCCACGCTCTTCAAAATGTAAGCACAGTATGAAGAATCTTGAGCTCATATTTGGCAAAAGCATTTAGTTATTACCTTATGATAAGTTCATAGAAATGAGATTGCTGGAATACAAAATAAGTACATTTTTAACTGTCAATATGTGGAGCCAAACTGGGCCTCTAGGAAGGTTATATCAATTTATAGACCCAATGCTATTACTAATACTTGATAGTACTTCCTATTGAAAAATAGTTTGCTAAATTTGACTTACAATCAATATTTTTTTATGTAACATAAATTTAATTAATTTTATATTGGGAGTCAACTAAAATATTAATATTCTAGATTTTGCACTTAGAAAGAAAATGGCTTTGGGGCACCTGGGTGACTCAGTCGGTTGAGCTTCTGTCTTTGGCTCAGGTCATGATCCACTGGTCCTGAGATCGAGCCCACATGGGCTCCCTGCTCTTCAGAAAGCCTGCTTCTTCCTCACCCTCTCCCTCTTCTCCTCCCCCTTCTCCTGCTCTCTCTCAAACAAAGAAATCAAGTCAAAAAAAAGAAAAAAAGAAAGAAAAGAAAATGCGCTTCAAAATGTAAAACGGAAGTGAAAGACCTAAAACTTCCCAGAATATACTTATAAACTATCTCAAACTAATTGTGGGAGAATATGCCTGAAGACTAGGGTTAAGCCAGTGATTTCAAAAGGCTCCTACTAACCTAAAGACAATGTTCTTTTTTATATATTTGAGGAATTGTTCCCTATCTGATTAGAAATGCAACTTCTTTTATGAATGAACATAGTTTGGAAAAGAATGATTTTAATTTTCCATATAATTATAATATTTTGACATAAGCTATGTTGATTTGATAAATGAAACCATAATGAATTTGGATATGTTTAAAATACCATCATTCCTTTTTCTAAAAGTGTATGACTCTTTCCAGACAATGTGAAAGCATTTCTCTCTTAGCCTTTTGTTTCCCCTTCGTGTAACTTGGTTAGAGAAGAAAGGCAAGCTGAACTTTAATTATTTCCTAGTTTATTGTTGTGAATTTTAATATATTTATGGGCTAGTATGATTGTACACTACCTATAAATTGAAAAGTGAAATATTTTTTTTCCAAATAAATCATGGTCAAAATATGACAAGAAGATATGGGGTTATCATAAATGAACTATGATAAATCATATTTCAACAATGAACAAGACAAACAGTGTCATCCTCTCCTTTTACTAATAAAGTATGGCACTTATTTCATGAGAAAAGTAATTACCTCAGTGACATTAAAGACCTTCTTTTTATATTATTTCTAGTCTTTCTGTACATCTTTTCCAGCTGTGGTCTATTTGCAACATTTTATCCATTCAAGCACTGAAATACAACTTACTTCGGACTACATGCAAAGCCCATTTTGTTTTATACTGTCTTTGAGATTTTTCTCTATACATATGCAAAGATAGAGTTGTAGAGGTGGTGACAGATCTCTCTTCAAACTACTCAATCAACTCAATCAACTTTCAATTAACTTTTTTGTTTGTTTGTTTCTTCTATTTGATTCTTTGTCTTCTATTTGCTAGGCAAGGAAATAATATTATCTGTCTTGCATATACTTGCAACAATTTCAACTTAATGGAATTTTTAAAAGAATTATTTCTGTAACAAATTAATCCTTTTAAACATTTTTTTACAGCGTTATCAATTCAATTTGGCAATTTATCACATTCTGTTTGAAGAAGAAGAAAAAAAAAACCAAACTAAGTGAAAGAAATCACTATCCCTATATAGAAAGCCAAATGACTTTCACCTGCTTGGCTTAGTAATTTTAAAGGCAGGTTTTAGGTTTGGCATTGGGAACATACTAAATGCATTTATGTCATAAACCAACTATGCTTGGTCCTTGTGTGTTCAGTTTTCATCATGCTTTACTAGTGTTCTGCAAATTGGTGCTAGATTATACACCACACAATAGCCAGAGTGGATTCTCCCAAGACCATTCCTTGCTCATGCTTTTCTACTGGCCTAAGTTGGCCTTCCATGATCACACTATTCAGATTTATATTAACTTCTTGTTCATTTGATATGAAATACTAACATTGACAAAAATAACCTAAATCTCAAAGTATACAACTACAACAGGATGTCATTGGCAAACTGGTGAATGAATGTTATCGAAGAGGAGGATTTGTTATTGCACAAGAAAACTTGAAATTCTAGAAATTTTACAGCTCACATATGAAAGAAATTTGATAGGAGTTTCTTTAAATTTGGCAACCATCCTAAAATTTCCTTGGCATTACCAGTAATGAGTTATAAATCTGAGATAAATGTTTTTAAGCTATTAATAATAATTTATTTTAGTCAACCTTGGCTAAAGGGAAATTGGAGTTCTTTCTATAAGAAACCATACCACAAAATTGTTTCCAGATGAAGATATAGTCAAGGATAAAGCAGCCAATAATTGTAGAAGAAAAGGTAATAATCAAATGTAGGTATAAAAAATGTAACTTAAATGTCAATTTATTTGTTTGGATTTGATGATTTAGTGGTGAACCAGATGGCCTTCATATTCTCCTCAGCCTGGTTAAACTTTACACTGGCTTCTTTCCATCTCCTTTTCTTAGAGCATTTACTTTAGAAAACTTGCAAGTGTAAGTTATTTCTCTGCCTCTTTGAGATGTAAATCCTCTGTGTCCAGTAATGCATTTCTCAAGGAGAAATGAGAGCCATCAAGAAAGATAGCCACCACCCCCCCCACACACCCTGCCCGGCCCATCTCTAAGGAAATGTAGGAGCCTAACTTATATAAGCAACAATTAGCAAACACTTTGACCTAAAATATTGACCAACCTTCCCACCAACATCCTCCAGTACTTTTTCATTACTTAGACCAGTGTTTAATAATGTCCCTGCCTTTTTTTTCAGCAGAGTTGAGTTCAATCTCTCTTCTGTTGCAATAGCCTTTTTTTTTTTTAAGATTTATTTATTTGAGAGAGAGACAGAGTGAGCAGAAGGAGAGGCAGAGGGAGAGGGAAACAAACAGATTCTCCACTGAGTGGGGAGACTTATGTGGGGCTCAATCCCAGGACCCCAAGATCATGACCTGGGCCAAAATCAAGAGTTCAGATGCTTAACCGACTGAGCCATCCAGACACCCCCTATTGCAATAGTCTTGAATGAAATCTTCTTGCTGTTTTTAACAAGTGTCCAGTGTGATTTTTCTTTAACAGTCGTATTTGTCAGGGCTCCTGGGTGGCTCAGTCGGTTGAACATCTGACTCTTGGTTTCGGCTCAGGTCATGATCTTAGGGTTGAGCGATCAAGCCCTATGAGAGATTCTGAGCTCAGGGCAAAGTCTGATTGTCCCTTTCCCTCCCCCTCTGCCCCTCCCCCTACTAGCAAGCCTCTCTCTCTCAGGTAAATAAATAAAATCTTTAAAAAATGGTATTTGTCAGTTTTTTTTTAATGTATAGTTTGTTACAATTTTTCCTCTTTCTAAGTAAATATTAGCATGTATACCTAATTTATATTTGTAAGTATTATTTTGTTTGTTGTTTCGTTTTTCCTTACAGATCTCTTTCGGCTTTATAAGCACAAGACTCCGCAAAAGTGTATTCACTTTTCCTCTTGCTCTTCACCTTATTTTCAGGTATTTAAAAATATAATTTGTTCATGTTCATCTCCATGTCTCTCTTCAACATGCACTCAAGGGCTGATAAGTTTTTATCCTCACATATTCATTCATGAAAGTGTAACCAATATATCAAGAACTAAATCAACTACCCTTAATTTTTTTAGAAAACTTTCTATGAGCCTTCAATTGGAATTAGTTTTTCCTGTGTTTTCACAGAACTGTTTATAATTTTGTAATATAACTTAGTCTGACAATTAATGGAGTTATTTGCCTGTTTCCCCATCCTTTCATAAGAGAGACTGTAAGTTTTTAGATTTCAGAGCTTCTATGTTACTAGTTTTTGTATTACCTTCATTACCTTAAAGCAATAGACACAGGAAAGTATGTGGAATTAAATTGCTGCAACTTGATTTTCTTGAATTAATTTGAAACCTGATTCTCATGAAAAAAATACTGAAAATCTCCCAGGATAATAAGTTACTTAGAGAGAAAAAGTAATAATCGAGAAAAGAATATTCATGATATCCCACCACGAATCTCAGGGAGATAACCTCCTTTGATGGCAAATTGAACTCAAATGCTTCCTCTTCTTTTGAAACTTTCCCTGACTTTTATAGGCTGACTTAATCTTATTTCTTAATCTGTTGGCATGCTCAATATCACCCTAACTATCTGATTTCCCTACTAAACTAGAAATCCTCCAGGTCATGGAAAGTGTTCCTATTTGTCTTTTTATACTTGGTGCCTAGCATAGGTTTTTTTCATATGAGGTGCTAAGTCAATACTAAAAAGTAGGAAAGAAGGAAGGGATGAAAGGAAGAAGGAAAGGAAACAGGAAAGGAAAGAGAAAGAAAGACATATTACCCAACAGTAGTCAGGTCTATCCCTGACTTTTAAGATCTTTCTGATCTTAAAGCCATGGTTTCTTTTTAGGACGCAACGTCTCCCATCCCAGGACCAAGATCCAGCTGCAGAGAACACCCAATTCTGCCGACAATTAAGATTAAAAGAAAAAAATGAAGGCAAGCACTCATGAAGGCTATGAATCATCTCCTTTTCCCATGTAAATTACACAGCAATCAACATAAATGGGTTTAATAAAAGATGTATAAAGAAGTTACTTTTAAAAAATCCAAATAAGCTGCTTCTCACTATTTGATGCACATACACTATTCAAAATGTTTTATTTTAAAAGATAGAAAACTTCTCTATAGCCAGTGATACACCCTAGGCAAACACCATGTCTTTTCACACATGCATTTGCAAATCTTTCTTTTACTGTTCTGGGTCTGTGTATTCTTTTCCGGTGGCATCATTTATTTCAATATAAATTTTCACTAAAATTAATAAATACTTACTTGTGAAATTTATAACATACAAATGAACAAAAGGAAAACTAAGATTACCCAAAATGAGTCAACCTAGAAAACTCTGTTAGGATACTGTTGCAGTGATTAGACTACAGGGCTGGCAGCAGAGACAGAAATGGACATAATCATGATATACATGAATATATATATTTCATGTACTGATAATATATTATGATGGATTAGAAATGAAAGTCAGGAATCAAGGATAGTTCTTAGGTTTTTTGGCATAAGCAGCTGAGTTTATGGTGGTAATTCCTTTTTAGGAAGAGAAACAACTATAGGGACATAACAAGAATTTTGTGTTTAGAAAAGTTCCATTTGAAGTTACTATTATATATTCAAGTCAAGATGTCAAATAAGCAGTTTGATACGTGGATTTATAGTTGAAAGTAAAATAATTAAGTCTGGTCATTTAAAATCAGTGGGGAGTAACTTAAAATAATATTTTGTTTTTAAGATTGCTTTAATATGCGGATTTTTAAAAATAGGAGGCTATCATTCATTCAGTACTTTTTTTTTTATAGCATACTATATATTGTTCATCTGACAACCATCCTTATTTTATAGTCCTGAAAATTTTTAAAGTAACAAAATGGTTTTGGGGTTTTTTAATTATTTTTTTTATTATGTTCCAGTTAGCCAACATATAGTACATCATTAGTTTTTGAGGTAGTGTTCAACGATTCATTAGTTGTGTATAACACCCAGTGCTCATCACAACATGTGCCCTCCTTCATACCCCTCACCCGGCTACCCCATCCCCCCACGCCACTGCCTTCTGTAAACCTGTTTGTTTCCTGGAGTCCAGAGAGTCTCTCATGGTTTGTCTTCTTTCTGATTTCTTCCCATTCAATTTTCCCTCCCTTCCCCTGTGGTCCTCCACACTATTCCTTATGCTCCACATATAAATGATACCATATGACAATTGTCTTTCTCTGCTTGACTTATTTCACTTAGCATAATTCCCTCCAGTTCCATCCATGTTGATGCAAATGTTTGGTATTCATCCTTTCTGAAGGCTGAGGAAACAGTCAACAAAACTAAGAGGCAACCCACAGAGTGGGAGAAGATATTTGCAAATGACATTACAGATGAAGAAGGGCAGGCATCCAAGATCTATAAAGAACTTCTCAAACTCAACACCCAAAAAGCAAATAATCCAGTCAAGAAATGGGCAGAAGACATGAACAGACACTTCTCCAAAGAAGACATACAAATGGCTAATAGACACACGAAAAAATGTTCAACATCACTAGCCATCAAGGAAATACGAATCAAAACCACAATGAGATACCATCTTACACCAGTTAGAAGGGTTTTGTGTGTGTGTGTTTTTTAAAGATTCATTTATTTATTTTAGAAAGAGAGAGGGGGAGAGGGAGAGAGAGAGAGTAAGCAGGGAGAGGGGCAGAGGGAGGAGAGAGAGAATCTTGAAGCGGACTCTCCACTGAGCACAGAGCCCCATTGGGGAAGGGGAGGTGCTTGATCTCACAACCCTGACATCATTACCCAAGCCAAAATCAAGATTCGGATGCTAAACCAACTGAGCCACCCAGGTGCCTCTACAATGGTTACTTTTGAATGCTGATGCCCTCATTCTGGCTTTTCTGAAAAATTGTACTTTGATACTAAAAGAATATGAGAGTGTGCATATATTAAAGATAGACATCAGTGGTTGATTTGCCAGGACAGTTATTTTTCCTCTTTGTTTCTGAAAGCACATTTTATGTTTTAGAATTGTATAACTAGCTTTTAATGGGTATATACATTGCTTCATATGAGAAAACAGGTATCACATCAAATTGTATTGAGCCACCAAGATGTTTGATATTACATAGCTCTGGCAACTTAATCTGCAAGTAATTATATACTACATGTTATGGGCCAGATACTCAGCTAAATGCCTTGGGGTATTAAAAGATAACTATTCTTAAATTATACCAGTTATCTCACTAATATACTAGAGCAAGAGATTGACAGACATATATTCCTCCAAAGAGATAAATTCCGTCCATAGAAGAATACAGTTAAGTTCTATAAGAGGTCTGAAGATGAGGGAAAAATTTGAATAAATTATTTATTGATAGCAATAGTGCAGTTATTTTTGTATTGAATAGGGCATTGGACCCACATATTAATATTAATATCAATATACTGACTGAATACCTCATGGTAAACTAAGCCTCATAAAGCTATCAGAATTTCCCATATTTTAGAATGACCATTATTGTAGATTATTGGCATATTTGTACAAAAGTATTTTCCCCTTTTTGATCTCATGACTGTTTCTAGTCTTAGATTATTTGACGAAGTCATAGCCTAGTGTCTGTGATATTTAAATTGATTACTGAGGAAAAAAGGATCCATGGTGAGAACATGCATAGTAAACTAAAGGAACAGTCTGCTGATTACACAGAAGAAAATTTCTATTTACATGCAAATATCTTTGTAATCAGCAGTGATAGGAAAGGAAATGTATGAGCCTAAAGTATTCCAGTTTTCAAGTGTTCCAACTTTCCCTTAGCCCCTACCTCAGAAAATATTTCCTCATATCAATGACAAAGCTTATCTCACTTAAAACTGGGGCATATTTTACTTGAAACCAAGCATATTAATGAGTCTTTTCTCATTTTGTCTTCAGTGTCATTCTTTCACTTTTGGATTATCTTTAGCTGGAATTTTTCTCTGGCCAATATTTTAGTCTTCCGCTTTCTAAAAATGATAACTCAAAGCCTTACTTTTGTTACTTTTAAAAGGGGGATAATATTGACTACACAGGTTATTCAGGCCATACCACCGTAAAAGTGCCCGATCTCATCAAGTTTTAATTAAAATAATGTATATTTTAGTAACTGAGTGCTTGACATATCGCGTAAGTATTCAAAATTGGTGGTTTTACACAGAAAGTGAAGTGCAATAGGCATTAAGCTACAATGTTAACATAATTCTAGAACTATGAAATTGGAAGTTCATAAGCATTTACAGGAAAGGGACTTTTCACTAGTTATTGTGTCCCAGAAAAAATGTCAACTGATCTTACCCCTGATTTAAAGACTGAAATCTTAAGAAAAAAATTCAGCTTCAACTTGTATTTAGGAAACCCATAAGGATTCACTTCTTTGACAAATGACGTTAAGCATGGTCATTATTCTAAATTCCCTTACCCAAGATAATACAAGATAAATATTTCACTGGTATGAGGCTGAACAACCACATGCTAAAGTGGATTAGAAATGCTAAGTTTCAGTTACAGTGATTGCTACAGTGGGATGATACTTATAGACAGGACAAGGTTTAGGGACCTTTTCTGTTAGTCTGCGAGGCAAATATAAAATGTAGGAAAGACGTTAGGGCTCGAAGCTAACGGTCGAGAAAGAATTCTTGAGACATCTTTGGTGCAAAAGGGTGGTTTTATTAAAGCACAGGGACAGGACCCGTGGGGAGAAAGAGTTGCGCTGGGGTCATGAGGAATGGCCCATTATATACTTTCAAGTTGGGAGGGGGCTAGGGATAGTGCAAGTCTCTAAGGAATTTTGGAAGCAAGGTTTCCAGGACCTTAAGCAGGCTAGCTATTGTTGGGAAAAGGTCATTTATTACTATCTAATAAATCCTGAGTCATGAGGCCCTTCAGAGGTATATCGGGTGGGTCATATGCTTGGGGGATGATTTCCAACATGTATCTTGGATGGTAGAGATAAAGGGAGTTTCCAAAGGAATTTTTATATGTTAACATAGCCTTATGGGATCCTAGAAGTTGGGCTAAGATTGCCTTTTGCCCTTAGCAAAGCATTGACATCGAGGCGCTTGTGTCCCTAGAAGAATGTCACTCTGTTTCAAGGACTTGTAAATGGGCTGCAGATAGTAAGGAAATTTAATAATTTCTCTTCTGCCTTTGTTTCCCACATCAATATATTTTCAAAATAATACTACATTCAACAAATGTTGCTGAGACAAATGGTTAATAATGCAAAATTATAAACCTGAAAACCTACCTCATGCCATACACAAAGATTAAGTCTACATGGATCATAGACCTAAATGTTAAGAGCTCACATTGTAAAACTCTTAAAATAGAAGAGTAAATCTGGATGACCTTAGATTAGGCTATGATTTCTCAGGTATGATACCAAAAACACAAACAATAAAGGAGAAGATTCATAAGTTGAACTCAAACAAAATCTTTAAAAACTGTGCTTCAAAGGACAGTATTTTAAAAAGTAGAAAGACAACCCACAGACAGAGAGAAAATATTTGTTAATCATAGATCCGATAAAGGATGGTAGTAGTCACAGTTCTACAGAGAAATAGAATCAACAGGATGTGCTTATATACAGAGAGATTTATTTTAAGGATTTGGCTCATGTGATTGTGAAGTCTTGGTTAAGTTCAAAATCTGTAGGGTAGACTTTCAGGCTGGATACTCAGAAAAGAGGGACAGTTTGAGTCCAAAAGGTACTCTTGGTGACAAAATTCCTTCTTGCTTATGAGAAGCCAGTCTTTGTTCTATTATGGCATTCAGCTGATTGGATGAGGTCCATTCACATTATGAAACGTAATCTGCTTTACTCAAACTCCAAACCAATTTAAATGTTAATCTCATCCAATAAAACACCTTTATGGGAACATCTATAATTCTGTTTGACCAAATCAGGGCATGGTGACCCAGTCTATTTGACATATGAAATTAACCATCACAAGGACTTATATTCAGAATACATAAAAAACTTACAACTCAAAAATAAAAAGACAAATGACCCAACTAAAAAACGGGCAAAGAAGATAAACAGTGTTTCTCTAAAGAAGGCATATGAATGGGTAATAAGTATATGAAAAGATGATCAACATCATTAGTCTTTATGGAGTGTAAATGAAAACTAAGATACCACACATGCTAGGCTGGCTAAAAAAAGAAAAGAAAAGAGAAGAAAAGAAATAAGAACAAGTGTTGGTAAGACTGTGGATAAACTGTAACTTTTATACATTGATGGTGGGAATGTACAATAGTGCAGCTGTTGTGGAAAACAATCTGGAAGTTCCTCAAAATCTTATATAGAGAGTTACCAATGACCCAGCAATTCCTAGGTATCTAACTAACAAAATGAAAAAAAAATCCAAAAAAACCCACAAAACCCTTGTACACTAATGTTCAAAGCAGAGTCATTCATGATAGCCAAAAAGTAANAAAAAAAAAAAAAAAAAAAAAAAAAAAAAATCCTATAACTAATGAATAAATACAATGTAGTATATCCACACAAAGGAACGTTATTTGACAATAAAGAGGAATGATGCACTGCCGTATGTTGCAATATGGATGAGCCTCAAACAGGGCATAAGTAAAAGAAGCCAGTGACAAAAAGCCACATATCTTATGACACTATTTATATAAAATATCCTGAATAAGCAATTTTATAAAGACAAAGAAAATTAATGGTTGCAATGGTTACTATGAGGTGGAAATGGAAAGGGACAGGTAATGAGGATAAGGTTTCTTTTTGTGTTGTTGAAAATGTTCTGAAATTAGGATTTTAGTGCTTATTGCATAATTCTGTGAATATACTACAAAACATTGAACCGTACACTTCAAACAGGTGAACTTTGTGGTATGAAAATTATATCTCAATAAACCTGTTAAGGCAAAGATGCCATTTGTCTTCTTTTTCTTACTCTTTAATGAGTATAAATGAGATTTTGCTGAGGCTACATATCATCACAGATTAATACAGGAACAGATATAAGAATATATAAGAATCGGGGCGCCTGGGTGGCACAGCGGTTAAGCATCTGCCTTCGGCTCAAGGCGTGATCCCGGCGTTATGGGATCAAGCCCCACATCAGGCTCCTTTGCTATGAGCCTGCTTCTTCCTCTCCCACTCCCCCTGCTTGTGTTCCCTCTCTCGCTGGCTGTCTCTATCTCTGTCGAATAAATAAATAAAATCTTAAAAAAAAAAAGAATATATAAGAATCCTGATGACTTCTATTAATCCATATATTAGAAGAGATTTATAAAAAATAAAACAATGATTTTGAAAACAAAAACAGTATCTTGAAAAATACATTTATTTTTCATAAAATTCTGTTATTTTTAGTTTACATATTTTTGTTAATATGTTTCACTTAATAAAAATCTTTAAATGTTCTAAGTTTTAATTTTTAATACAGAATATATATAAAGATATAATCCACATAAGCCAAAGTTCTTTGGTGTCTTCAATGATTTTTTAAAGAGTAAATAAAGGGAACTTCAAAGAAAAATATTTGGAAATTGCTGAAGCAGGGTAATGAAAACACAAATAAATGGTTGAGACAGTGCAGGAGTGTCACCAATTTCATGTGCTATGACTGGAAGTTGAATGAAAATTGTATTGTAGAAAAATCCTCTTTTCCTTATATATTCTGATGCCTAAATATTGTAATGAATTTTTCTGATGATTATAGAAGGATGAAAATGTGAAAAGGAAAAATTATTTTTAGTTTAGGTTTGGTTTTGTTTTGACTTAGTAAATGATCATAAAGGGAACTGAGCAAAGAGATTGCCATTTTTTCAGACATCTTTGTTTCTACAAAAGCTCTCCGTGAAATAATTAATGGCAATAAAGCACTTTGAAAATGAATCCATGATACAGTTGTCTTCGTGATCAAAGGTAGCTGTGCTTATAAACATACTAAAAGAGCATATTTTAAGGACAGTAACTCCAGCTAAGAGAGAGAATTTCTGAGAAATCCTGAGTGCTAAGTTTAGTAAGAAAAACATTCAACTAAGCAAGAAATGCATATATTAGGTAGAAACACATAGCAGAGAAAAGACACTTTATGATGGTTTCTAGCATCTCTTGCTCTTTCCAATTATAGAACCACAGGCAAATTCTAATAAAACACTGATGAAATTTCAGATCAAGGCTTGACTTTGCCATTTAAAAATTCTGATTTAAACTCTGCTTCACCATTTTCCAATCTGAGAACTGATGAAAATTATGAAAATCTTGTAAGGATGGAGGGAGAATTAAAACTGCAGCTCAACAAATATTATTTATCTTTTTCTATGATCTACTTCCCATTACATAGATGGAGTGATCAAGGCACAAAGGATTATCAACTTGCTGAAGATGATACAAATGCTAATAGGTGCCAGTATAGGTACTAGTTCAAAGCTTATCTCAAATACACCAACTTGTTTTATAACACCCGCACTTTTCTTTGCTGGAGGTGGTCACTGAGAGGACATGACTGCCAGATGTCCCACAGGCTGGTCCTAAGTAATCAGAGTCTCCTTGCCCTTTCCCAGTACTTAAAATATATGTTCTTCTCACCATTCCCAAAGCCAGGGATGTTTCAAGGACATATCCTTGAAAGAGTAAGGTATTGTTGAGAACTTCTGGACTGATAACATGAATGAACCCAATTAAAGCCTCTGCATAAACTTTTAAGGTCCTGCTGGCAGGTATGGAGATCTACTTGTCTTAAAGCCTCTCAAGACAAACCTCAAAAGTAAGTTCAATTAGTTGCTAACAGCATTGTAGAAATGTGGTTATAAAAAAAATAATTCCAATTCTGTAAGATCTGGATCTGAAGATCTGGCCATTTTTTTCCTACATTACTTCAAGGCAACAAGTGTCTGTAGTTTAATTTTGGTGGCCCTCTTTGACTGAAGTGATTTCTCAAAGTGATTTGTAGAATACTTGGTTCTCTGAGACCCTTTCAAGAAGTTCATGAGGTCAGGGGCACCTGGGTGGCACAGCGGTTAAGCATCTGCCTTCGGCTCAAGGCGTGATCCCGGCGTTATGGGATCAAGCCCCACATCAGGCTCCTTTGCTATGAGCCTGCTTCTTCCTCTCCCACTCCCCCTGCTTGTGTTCCCTCTCTAGCTGGCTGTCTCTATGTCTGTCAAATAAATAAATAAAATCTTTAAAAAAAAAGAAAAGAAGTTCATGAGGTCAATACTATTTTCATAGTAATGCTAAAATGTTATTTACCTTTTTTCTCTGGGTTTATATTTGCATGATGTGGCAAAAGAAATAGTGGGTGAAAATGCTGGCTCTTTACCAGGAATCAGCATAGTGATACTGGTACTTGTAGCCCTGATTTTCACTGTTATACACACAATTAAAAAAAAAACTGGCTTCATTTTAAAATATTCTTGGTGAAGCATTAAAAATAGTAATTTTATTAAATCTCATCCCTTATGGGGCACCTGGGTGGCTCAGTTGGTTAAGCATCTGCTCAGGTCGTGTGTCCGCTGGTCCTGAGATTGAGCTGAGTTAATTCTGGCTCCCTGCTAAGTAGGGAGTCTGCTTCTCCCTCTTCCTCTGCCCCTCCCCCATTCGTGCTCTCTCCCTTGCTCTCTTTCTCTAACAAATGAATAAAATCTTAAAAAAAAAAGCTCATCCCTTATATATGCATTTAATATTCTGTGCAACAAAACGCACAAAGCACCTCTGCAACATACAACTCTACCATGTTTGTCTTGACGAAAAACACCCGTATAATTTTTTGAGTTGCATTGGACTGGTTGCTCTATTCATGAACACCATTTTAATAGAAAGAAAGATTGACAGACAAACTGTGGTTATTCAGACTGGGTATGTGGCAGACATTTTCTCTAAAGTGAACAATGACAGTCTGCCATTTCGAGGAAAATAACTGTGTTTGATAGGAAATGCCTCAATCTTTGGAATATCTACGTAACTTAGTAACCTGAAACTAATTTTCTTATAGAACAGAGAAAGACAAATAATCTTTATTTGTAAGTAGTATAGTTTTTGTTCATATTAAGAATAGACCGAATAGATTATTGATGTGATGGATTCCACTGATTGATTTTTGAACGTTAAATCAGCCTTGCATACTTGGGATAAATCCCACTTGGTCATGATGTATAATTATTTTTACACATTGCTGAATATGATTTGCTAATATATTGTTGAGGATTTCTACATCCACGTACGTGAAAAATGCTGGTCTCTAGTTTTTTTTTTGTTTTCTTGTAATGTCTTTGTCTGATTTTGGTATTAGGGTAATGCTGGTCTCATTGTGAGTTAGAAAGTATTCCTTCTGCTTCTATACTCTGAAAAATTTGGTAGAAAACTGATATAATTTTGTCCTTAAATGTTTGATAGAAGACACTACATCCCAAGATTGCAAAGAAAGCAAAACTTATGTATATATCTGAACAGAGTGAAAAAGACTAAAATGAAGTCTATATCTATAAAATGTTGATGTAAAAAATAAAAATTAAAAAGCAACTTAAAAACAGAAGTTGGTACAATAAGTTGGTACAATAAGGCAAGATGTCCTTCAACAGATGAGTGGATAAAGAAGTTGTGATTCATCTATACAATGGAATATTACTCAGGCATCAGAAAGGATGAATAACTACCATTTACATCAACATGGATGGAACTAGAGGGTATTATGCTAAGTGAAATAAGTCAATCAGAGAAAGACAATTATCAAGTGGTTTTACTCATAGGCGGAATAAAAGAAATAGTGCAGAAGATCATAGGGGAAGGGAGGAAAAACTGAATGGGAAAAAATCAGAGAGCCAAACCATGAGACTCTTGACTCCGGGAAACAGACTGTGTGGGTTGTGGAATGGGAGGTGGGTGGGAGGGTGGGGTAAGTGGGTGATGGGCATTAAGGAAAGCACGTGTTGTGATGAGCACTGGGTGTTATATGTAATTAATGAATCATTGAACACTGAACCAAAAACTAATGATGTACTATATGTTGGCTAATTGAATTTAAATAAACAAAAAATGTTTCATAGAATTTATAGTGAAACTATTTGGGCCTAGTACTTTGCTGTGCAAATGTTATTAACTTTTATTCAATTTATTTAATAGATATGGATCTATTCAGAGAGCTTATTTCTTCTTGTGTGAGTTTTGGCAGCTGTGTCTTTCAAGTAATTGTGCTATTTCATCTAGGTTATCAAATTTGTGGGCACAGAGTTTTTCAAAGAATTTCTTTCCTTTTTTTTTTTAATGATTTTTTTTATTATATTATGTTAGTCACCATACAGTACATCCCCGGATTCCGATGCAAAGTTCGATGCTTCATTAGTTGCGTATAACACCGAGTGCACCATGCAATACGTGCCCTCCTTACTACCCACCACCAGTCTATCCCATTCCCCCACCCCCCTCAAAGAATTTCTTTGTTAACCTTTTAATGTCCATGGAATATGTAGTGATGATCCTCTCTCATTTCTGATATTAGAAATTTGTATTGTTTCTTTTTCTTAGTTTGCTTAGATAGAGGCTTATTGACATTATTGATATTTTTTAAGGAAACAACTTTTTAATTGATATTCTTTATTAACCCTGTTTTTAATTTTATTGATTTCTTCTGTAATTCTCTTTCTTTTCTTCTGCTTATTTTGCATTTAGCTTACTTTTGTTTTTCTAGTTTCCCAAGGTAGAAACTTACATTATCAATTTTAGGTCTTTCTTCCTTTCTAACAATTGCATTCAATGCTACAAATTTCCTTGTAAGAACTGCTTTCACCACATCTCATAAATTTTGAGAAGTTGTGTTTTCATTTTCATTTAGTTCAAAACACTTTAAAACTTCTCTTGATATTTCTTCTTTGACTCAAATGTTATTTGGAAGCGTGTTATTAATGTCCATGTATTTTGGAATTTATCAGTTATCTTTCTGTTACTGATTTCTAGTTTAATTCCATTGTGATCTAACAGCAAATATTGTATGACCTAGTCTTTGAAATTTAGGAAGGGGTGTTTTTAGCCCAGAATGTGGTCTATCTTCATGAATGTTCCATGTAAACTGAAGAAGGATGAATATTCTGCTGCTGTTGAATTAAGTAGTCTATGGATGTCACTTATGTCCAGTTGATTTATGGTGTCATTAAGTTGATTGTCCTTGAGAGGTGCCTGGGTGGCTCAGTCATTAAGCGTCTGCCTTTGGCTCAGGGCCTGATCTCAGTGTCTTGGGACTGAGCCCCGCATCAGGCTCCCTGCTCCCCTGGGAGTCTGCTTCTTTCTCTCCCACTCCCCCTGCTTGTGTTCCCTCTCTCGCTGGCTGTCTCTCTCTCTGTCAAATAAATAAATAAAATCTTTAAAAAAAAGTTCATTGTCCTTGATTTCTCTTTTACTTTTTAAGGATATTTTTGCAGTACGGAGTGTTTTTGTTTTGTTTTCTCTTAATACTTTAAATATTTCACTCCACTCTCTTCTTGCTTGCATAATTTCTAGGTAGAAGTCAGATGTAATTTTATCTCTATTCCTCTATATAAAATGTGTTGGTTTTTTCCTCAGTATTTTTTATTTATCTTTGACTTCATGTAGTTTGAAAATGATATGCCTAAGTATAATTTGTTGGCATTTATTCTACTTAGTGTTTTCTGGGTTTCCTGAATTTTTGGTTTGGTGTCTGACATCAATTTGGGAGAGAAAACAAAACAAAACAAAATAAAACATTTCTTATTGTTTCAAATATTTCTTCTGTTTCTTTCTTTCTCTTTTCCTTCTTCTGGTATTCTCCTTGCATGTATGCTATTTTTTATGTACGTATACATTGATTAATTAATTACAACTGTCCCACAGTCCTTGGATGCCCCCTTTTTTTGGATGGGTATGTATGTGTGTGTGTTTTTCTTTGATTTCTGCTTTTTGATTCTGGAAGTTATTATTGACATATTCTCAAGCTCAGAGTTTCTTTCCTAGGATATGTCCAGTCCATTAATAAGTCTATTAAAGGTACTCTTCATTTTGATTATAGTGTTATTGATCTCTAGCATTTCTTTTTGGTTCTTTCTTAGTATGTCTAGCTTTCTGCTTACATTGGCTATCTCTTCTTGCATACCACTTTATTCATTAGCCCTTAGCATATTAATCATAGTCATTTTAAATTCCCACTCTGATAATTCCAACATCCTTGCCGTGTCTGGTTCTGATACTTAATATGTCTCTTTAAATTGTGCATTTGCCTTTTGTTGGTATACCTACTAATTTTTTCTTGATAGTTGGACATAATCTACCAAGTAAAATGAAGAGCAAACAGGCCTTTAGTAATGTGGAGGTGAGGTTTTGGGGGAAGGGAATTGTTCTATAGTTTCATAATTAGATATCACCCTTTTAGTGACTCTATTTCTCTGGACTAAGAATTTCAGAAGTGTTTTTTAGTTTTTTTCAACCCCTTTATGTGGGACAGGATGGTTAGAGTGGGCTGGAGTTGAGTTTCCCTTTCCCAAAGTGAATTAGGCTCTGACAAGACTCTGGTAAGTAGGTTAGGCTCTGGTTAACTAGTTCCTCCTGAGAACATCTCTTGTAAAGAAGAACAGAGTACATTGGTGTATTTCAAATACACCTTTTCTCCTTGCCGTGCCAGAAGTAGGAGGGGATTTTTTCCAGATATTTACCATGAGAACCTGGTTGACTTCCTTGGGGTAAATTTCACAAAAATGTGGAGGACCCTCTTTGGATACCTCTAGAGTTTTTAATTCTTAAATTTGTCCATACTGCATTTCCAGTAACTAATCGATTACAGTTAAGGGTCTTCTATCATGGTACTCCTTCATGTGGTGGTTTCCATTTGTGAGTCTCTGTTCTGATAAACCAACCTCCTATACTCACCCATCTATCCCTCCAATTTGAAGGCAGCAGTTATCCTGTATCCTTCCCTCTCTTACAGATCTTGGAAAAGTTGTTGATTTCCCATATGTTTAGCTTTTTACTTATTATTATGGAGTGGAAAGTTCTAGGCTCCTAACATGTGGAGCCAGAAATGAGAATGGCCTCTTCTTTTTTTTTTATAATAATATTTTTTTATTATATTATGTTAGTCACCATACAGTACATCCCTAGTTTTTGATGTGAAGTTCCATGATTCATTACTTGCCTATAACACCCAATGCACCATACAATATTTGCCCTCCTTAATACCCATCACCATCCTCTCCCATTCCCCCACCCCCCTCCCCTCTGAAGCCCTCAGTTTGTTTCCCAGAGTCCATAGACTCTCATGGTTCATTCCCCCTTCTGTTTACCTCCCTTTCCTCTTCTTCCCTTTCTTCTCCTACCGATCTTCCTACTTCTTATGTTCCATAAATGAGTGAAATCATATGATAATTGTCTTTCTCTGCTTGACTTATTTCGCTTAGCATTATCTCCTCCAGTCCTGTCCATGTTGCAGCAAATGTTGAGAATTCGTTCTTTTTGATAGCTGAGTAATATTCCATTGTATATATATATGGACCACATCTTCTTAATCCAGTCATCTGTTGAAGGGCATCTTGGCTCCTTCCACTATTTAGCTATTGTGGACAATGCTGCTACGAACATTGGGGTGCATATGGCCCTTCTCTTCACTACATCTGTATCTTTGGGCTAAATACCCAGTAGTGCAATTGCTGGATCATAANAACACCCAGTAGTGCAATGGCTGGGTCATAGGGTAGTTCAATTTTTAACTTTTTAAGGGACCTCCACACTGTTTTCCAGAGTGGCTGTACCAACTTGCATTCCCACCAACAATGTAGGAGGGATCCCCTTTCTCCACATCCTCTCCAACATTTGTTGTTTCCTGCCTTGTCAATTTTTTGCCATTCTAACAGGCATAAGGTGGTATCTCAATGTGGTTTTGATTTCAATTTCCCTGATGGCTAATGATTTTGAACATTTTTTCATATGTCTGTTAGCTATTTGTATGTCTTCATTGGAAAAGTGTCTGTTCATATCTTCTGCCCATTTTTTGATTTGATCATTTCTTTCTCATGTACTGAGTTTGAGAAGTTCTTTGTAGATCTTGGATACTAGTCTTTTATCTGTAGTGTCATTTGCAAAATATCTTCTCCCATTCTGTGGGCTGCCTCTTAGTTTTTTTGACTGTTTCCTTGGCTGTGCAGAAGCTTTTTATCTTGATGGCCTCTTCTGATTTCATGTTTTTTAAAGGGAATATGAAAAACTAAAATCCATATATTATGAATGCTTCAGAAAAAAGGGTTTTCAAAGTGTAGGATCAACATGTATGAGATAGAATATTTTAAATCCACATAGATGTTCACCACTAAGACATATGATGGCACTCTGATTTGGGTCTTATGGACCTTTATATCAAAGATAATATTGCATTAGAAAGGTGTGTTGTAGCTGGTATGGATATGTTACACACTGTCCAGTTCCTGGTGTATAATGAACTGTTCCTTACCAGAGAGACTGCATGTTTACAATAGTCAATTAATACATCTGGCTGACTTTAATTGCATTAGCTTTGTCGCACCAGAGGTGGCATAACTTTCATGTGAGATAATTAGGTTTGCTCAATTTAAACAGACACATTAATGCAGCTCAGCAAGGCTCAATTAAATCTGTTTTCAAAGCAAAATCACAATGTGAGGCATTGTGGGTAATGTTATGTAAATTGTCATATTGGCAGAGAAACTGAGTAAGATTTCCACAGTGCCTATTGGCACAAAATGAATTTCCTCATTTGGAATATCAAGGCAAAAACAGCAAGATGACTGTGCTGTGATTTCCCTTTTTTAGTGCTTATCAAAGTAATACAGCTGTTGGTTTTGTCAAATGAATTGGTTTATTTTTTTTCTCCACTTTGGTCTTTAAGTAATTTTTTTTAAGTTTTTATTTTAATGAGAGTATCCATTGCTCCACAATCTAAACACAATTTGTCTTCCACTAGACATTATCCATAATCAAAGATTCATCTTCTTTATATTGCCCTCATTTCCAATAAGGGTGTTTATCAGTAAGCAAGGAGGACCATGTAATCTTACTGAGATACTTTTAATGACCATTCTCAATGGGTGGCAGCTTCTATTTGTATGTTTATGTGTGACACAGCTTGGCACTTGAAGAAAATATAAATGCTCTTACCTGAGTTAAATATGTGAATTTTGCTAAAATATCCAGCACTGCCAACAATATTTGAAGTAATAATGACTTCTAATAACTTCATAATTTAAAAATCTATTCTAATAGAATCCTGATTTTAAATAGAATTTTTAAACTATTAATAAATTAAAAATTAAAATTTTGAAGTCTGATTTGTGATAGTAAGAAGTCAATTCTCACTCTGTATATGTATACACATACTTATATTTATATATATTTAAGTAATTATATGATTTATCAATAATTATATATTATATAATACATATATAATATGTATAAAAATGAATATATAAAATGTGAATTAAATACGTAAAGTGTGCACTATATAGTATATAAGTATTATATATATATTTTTTCTGTTGATAAAATTACCAAATCTTCTATACCTTTAGCCCATTACATAGAATATTCCCTCTCATTTTATTTTTTTCCCAAGTTTTTATTTAAATTCCAGCTAGTTAACATACCATGCCATATTAGTTTCAGGTGCAGAATTTAGTGATTCATCACTAATGACTGAGTGCTTATCACAACTGTACTCCTTAATGACTATCACCTGTTTCACCCATCCCCCCACATACCTCTCGTCCAGCAACCCTCAGTTTGTTCTCTATAGTTAAGGGTCCATTTCTTGGGTTGCCTCTCTTTCCCCCAAAACATGTTCATCTGTTTTGTTTCTTAAATTCCACATATGAGTGAAATCATGTGGTATTTGTCTTTCTCTCATTGACATTTCATTTAGCATAATACTCTCTATCTCCATCCCTGTCACAGCAAATAGCAAGATTTCATTCTTTTTGATGGGTGAGTAATATTCCATTTACATATATACCACAATTTCTATATTCATTCATCAGTTGATGAACACTGGACTCTTTCCATAATTTGGCTATTGTAGACAATGCTACTATAAACACTGGGGTGCACGTATCCCTTAGAACCTGTATTTTTGTATCCCTTGGGTAAATACCTAGTAATGTAATTGCTGGATCATAGGACAGTTCTATTTTTAACTTTCTGAGGAAACTCCACACTGTTTTGCAAAGTGCATTCCCACCTCATATTAATCCTATAGAGAATTTGAAACACATTTGGTGTTTTTTTTTCTTCCACTCTCTTTGGAAAACATATATAAAATTATATTTTTAAGAGCCTATTAATGTTCGTTTTACATGATAGCACAAATATTTATTATTAATATTTTTAAAGATTTTATTTATTTATTTGAGAGAGAGAATGAGTGAGAGAAATAGAGCACAAGTTGGGGGAACAGCAGAGGGAGAGGGAGAAGCAGGCTCCCTGATGTGGGGCTCGATTCCGGGACTCTGGAATCATATCCTGAGCCGAAGGCAGACGCTTAACTGACTGAGCCACCCAGGTGCCCGTATCATTAATATTTTATAATGTCTATCTAACATCTATATTTTTGAAGAATTATTATCTAATTTTTAAATTGTGCAACATCAATACATAAAAGTGAGCAAATTATTAGAAATAAAGAAAAACATGATACAACACTTATAGTAGGGATATGATATATAAACAGGGATCTAGTTAACAGTGGTACATTTTTCTTTATGGTTTACTTCTATATAGAGTTTATGTAACTTTTTTTTATGAAGGACCTTGGAAGAAATACAGCTTTGAAAAATGGAAATGTTGTATCGTTTTGATTATTTACATAAAATTAGAACACTGGATGAATTTAGATAATCTTTGTTTTAAAGAAATAAAACATTTACAGAAGAAGAGATTCATACCAGGAGATATGATCTCATTTTCGATATTAAGATCCAGAAAACTGATGCTTGATGTTAGTGTGTATTAATATTTTGAATAGTATATAAGACAGCAAAATTATTCTGCTGATATAGAAAGATAATTAGTGCAACAAACTTGGGAAGTTTTATACAATAAAATTTAATAATGATAACAATAACTGGTAATAAAAAATAACAGAAAGATAGCTAAGGGCTTCCCATTTTGATGTGCATGTAGTCTTTATTAATACATCCTATCACCACTGAAGTATGAGCTCTACCCTAGCAAAATGCAACAGTTTACATTAAGTTATACAAAAGCATTATAATTATCTTGAAGTTTTTTATTGGTGGTGTTGGTAGCTTTAAATTTTTTTAATTCATATGAGAATGGATATATATATATGTGTATATATATATGTATATATATATATATATACACATATATATAAAATTAGAGAAATAGACTATAATATAGATATCCCACCTGAGAATTTTAGGGGTACAGAAAAATGCTGCTTTCTATTGCACCTTTTTTTAAAGAAAATAAATATTAATTTAAATGAGTAAGAAATGTTTTTGTCTCAAAAGCTAGAGCTTTTATTTTCCTCCAATTCTAATTCTAATAATTTCAAACAGCTGAACTAATTAATATGAAATTTGAATATCCATAAGTCATTTATAGGGAATGAAGTATTCTACATGATTACATTTTCTAGTGTTGAAGCTTCCCCTTTCACACATGCTTATACCATCAGAAGTCCTGTATTTATTAAGCAACACTTCACTTATTGGCTACAAAGTACAGGGTACTTTGTTAGATGTTAGCATACAATGGTAACTAAAGACTGAGTTCATGCCCTCAAGAAATTTCTAGTGCCCCTGGGGGATTTTTTTTTTTTTTTTGAACTTCTCAATTTTGAGATAATTATAGATTCACATGCAGTCATAAGAAGTAATGTGGAGAAATCTAGTATACCTTCGCTCCAAGATAATGTTTTGGATAACAATTGTATCAAACCCTGGAAATTGATCTTACTAGTTTTACATGCAATATACACGTGTATACTTAGTTCTATGTGATTTTAGCATACATGTAGATTCATATGACTACTACCATCACTGTTAAGACACAGGACAACTCCATCACGCAGGGAGTATTTTTAAATAGGTGTTTTAACATATTTCATTACTTAAATAATTACAATAAATAATTTATAAAATATATGACCCGTGCCACTGTTTTATTTTAAGATTATATGCAGACACATAGCACACAATTTTGGTAACTTAGAATAGTCTAACATTATGAACATGCATGTTTTTATTACATTGTAAAATTTACTCAATTGCTTTATATACAGGTATCTTATTTTCCTTCAGTAAATGTCATTTCTCCTGTGGTCACATTTACTATTCCAAATTTAATCCCTTATTTATTTTATCTTTTAAATATATCAAGAATGAAAAATGAGATACCAAAACTTGTTGAGCTGCTGGTGACCTCAGGGGTGATGTATCCATGTGCACAAAGATTATGTGCAATGTTTTCATTTAAAGTGTTTGTTCACAATGATTAATTTTTGGGACAAGAAAGTGTAAGCTTCTGGATTTCCTTTGCAATTCTCTAATACTCAAGAAAAATTTACTGAAGATTCACAAAATCTCCGTAGAGACTAGACTGCAAAAATATCTCAAGACAATCTATATTTGACACACTAGAACAGAACAAAATATAGGTTTTCTTTTCATTTCTCTACAGGCATTCCAGTTATTTATGATACACCTGCTCTACTGTGCTTCCAAATGGCCCTTTACATTATTTTCTTTATTAGATCTTTATTATGTGCTCAAATATGCATCAAATAGTATACCAGATAAAAAAATGGGGCATTATTTAGTGGAATAAACAGATAATAATCACAAAATTATGGTTCATGGCATGGATAGGTACATGAGAGAGTACAATAAGTGAGTTAACTTGATATTCAGGTCAGAAAAAGGTTACCCTGAGAAGCCATATCCATATGAGACTTGAGTAATAAGTAGACACTGGTCAAGTGAAGAATAGGGAAAATACATTCAGACTGTGAGGTAGGAAATGACAGACACATTCAAGAGGCTGAAAGAGCTCCCTTATATCTATACGGTAGAAGAATAAAATGGCAATCTACTGTGTAAAAATAAATGAACATTTTGAGGCATGTAAGAAGAAAATTGCCTCACAATTGGGTTTCAGTTTTCAAAGCAATTACCTAGTCATATCTCATTTGAACCCACATATTCAACGCCTGGGCATACATTTATTGAGAATATACCATTTTAAATTGTGTTAATCTGAGAACATACCAGTTTAAATTGTGGTGAAGAGTGTTCTTTTTGTTAGATGAATGCAAATTATATTTCACCTTAAGCCATTTTAAACCCAATTACCAAGAATGGCTCATTTTCTAAGATTTCAGAGAAAAATATATCATAGTAGAAGAAAATATTCTCTAAGAATTTGTTACAGAGAGAATTACCATTTAGCATTTTTAGACTTAACAACTGTGTAAATGCCAATCTACAATGCATCCCTATTCGAGTCCCTAAAACCACACTAATAGTTTCAAACTATTTTGTTATCTATATAAAATCATGTAAAATAGCTCTCATCGGCACTGAGTTACTACACAAAAAATAGATTAAGACACTGATTTTCATGTCTCTTATTATACTTAATTTGTATTGGTTTAAAATTGGGGATAAGTATCAAAGAAATTTATCTTAAGCTTTAGATAATTCAGATATTTCAAAAGGTTAACATCAGCAGGAAAAAGTAAAATATATAATTACTAACCTTACNCAGCAGGAAAAAGTAAAATATATATTAATACTAACCTTACAATTTGCATGAAATTGCTACAAGATACGAAGCTGCAGTGTAATTTCCTTAATTTTAAAGAAAAATATCCTAGTTACCAAAGTTATCCCTTTGTTGAATATTAGAAATAGNCAATTTGCATGAAATTGCTACAAGATACGAAGCTGCAGTGTAATTTCCTTAATTTTAAAGAAAAATATCCTAATTACCAAAGTTATCCCTTTGTTGAATTAGAAATACTTTAGGGGTGCTTGGGTGGCACAGCGGTTAAGCGTCTGCCTTCGGCTCAGGGCGTGATCCCGGCGTTATGGGATCGAGCCCCACGTCAGGCTCCTCAGCTATGAGCCTGCTTCTTCCTCTCCCACTCCCCCTGCTTGTGTTCCCTCTCTCGCTGGCTGTCTCTATCTCTGTCTAATAAATANTATCTCTGTCAAATAAATAAATAAAAAACTTAAAAAAAAAAAAGAAATAGTTTAAATAATTCTAAAGAATTTGCCCATGATATAAATGGATTGATTTGACTCTTCTATATCTTCTTGCTATGGGAGCCTAACGACCTTCAGTTTAAATAAGAAAAAGACACTGGCTGCCCTTATAAGGCTAAATATGGTAGTCTGATGATCCATCTTTTTCTTTTTTTCTCATGTAGTTTTTATTTATAAACATAAGCATTTAATATTTACTCTCTCGCATTAATTACAATATTCATTAGTGCACATACCGAAAAACATGTTGAAAATCAATCCATGAGGAAAACAGAACTTGAGACGAGAAATGCTGTTGCTCTGCATCTTTGCCTGCAATTGGTATTGCCATTTTTTAAAATTTAGCTATTCTAATAAGTGTGTACTTATTGTTGTTCTATTATTTTATTTTATTTTATTTTATTTTTAGATTTTATTTATCCATTCGACACAGAGAGAGAGAAAGCCAGTGAGAGAGGGAACACAAGCAGGGGGAGTGGGAGAGGAAGAAGTGGGCTCATAGCGGAGGAGCCTGACGTGGGGGTCGGGGTCGATCCCAGAACGCCAGGATCACACCCTGAGCCGAAGGCAGAGGCTTAAGGACTGAGCCACCCAGGCACCCCTCACTGTTGTTTTGATTTGCAATTTTCTAAGAACAAATAATAGTGAGTATATTTTCATATGCTTATTTTCTAAATGTATACCTTTTTTGGTGAGGCATCTATTTAAATCTCATGCCCACTTATAAAAGAGTATTTATTTCCTTTTTTTGTTCGTTTTTTGTTTTTGTTTTGTTTTGTTTCTGTTTGCTTTAAGAAATCCTTGAACTTCTGGAGAGAAGTGCTTCATCAGATATATGTTTTGCAAATTATTTTCTCCTACTCATGTCTTTTGATTATCTCAGGAATGCCTCTCCCATACCAGTTTTTAATTTGAATAAAGACAAACATCAATTTTTTTTTCTTTCATGAATTATGCTTGTCTAAAAACTCACCACCAAACCCAACTTAAGGCTATACAGGTTTTCTCATATGTTCCCTTCTGGAAATTGATAGTTTTGTGTTTTACATTTAGGTCAATGGTGCAATTAGAGTTAATTTTGGTAAGAGGTGTAAAGCATGCATCTAGATTCATACTTTTTGCATATGGATATATAATAGTTTGAACAAAGACTATTCTTTCTCCATTTTGTCATCTTGCTCCTTTGAGAAAGATCAGCTGACCATAAAGGTGTGAATCTCTATGGGGGAATTTTTTTGTTCCATTGATCTATGAGTCAATTATTTTGCCAATACCACTGCCTTGAGTACTGTAGCTTTGTAGTAAGTCTAAAATCAAGTAGCAGGAGACTTTAAACTTTGCTCTTCTTTTCAATATAGTGTTGACTATTCTAGGTATTTTGCCTTTGTATACATTTTACAATCAACTTGTCAATATCTACAAAATGGCTTGCTGTATTTTTGAGTGGGATTGCTCTATAGATAAAATTTGGAAGAACTGACATCTTAAATTTGACTTTCCAAATCAATTAATACATAATATCACTGCAATTACCAAAATCTTTTATTTCTTTCATCAGATTAAAAAAAAAAACTCTGTGTGCATATTTTGATTGATATATACCTAACTAACCTTTTTGGTGCTATTATAAATGGTATTTTTTAATTCTCAAATTTAAATTGTTCATTGCTCACATATAGGAAAGCAATTAATCTTGTGTATCAATTTTATGTCCTGAGAATTTTATTATACACTTTATTATACACTTATTAGTACAAGCAATTCTTTTGTCGATTCCTGGTCATTTTCAAAACAGACAATCATGTCACCTCTAAACAAAGACACTTTTTTCTTCCAAATATTTATTCCTTTTATTTCCATGTTCTGTCTTATTGAACTACCTAGGACTCCCAGTAAGATGTTGAAGAGAGGTGGTAAGAGGAAAAATCCTTGCCTTATTTTTGGTCTTAGGGGCAAAGTGTTCCTTTTCTCATGGGTTAAGTCTGATGATAGGTATAGGTTTCTTACACATGCACTCTATCAAGTAGGAAATCTTCCCTATTCCTATTTGGCTGAGAGTTCTTATCATGAATGGGTGTTAACTTTTGCCAGAAGCTTTTAATGAATGAGTTGATATGATCATGTGATTTTTCTTCTGTAGCCTGCTGATGTAACAGATTACATAGACTGATTTTCAAATGTTGAACCAGCTTTGCGTAGATGAAAAAGAAAAAAACACTTGTTCATGGCATATGTTTCTTTTTACACATTTTTGGCTTGATTTACTAATATTTGTTGAGAATTTTGTCTCAATGTTTATGAAAAAGTTATTTTTATTCCCTTGTAATGTTTTTATTTATTTTTGGCATTAGGGTTATGGTGGCCTCATAGAGTGAGGGAATATTTTCTATAGTACTATTTCTGAAAAAAGATTGTGGAGAATTGAAATTATTTTCCTTAAAAATTTGAAATAATTGACTAGTGAAAACATCTGGGTCTGGTATTTTTTTAATTTGCTAATTATCAAATCAATGACTTTAATACATACAGACCTATTTGGATTTTCTGTGTCTCCTTGTTTGAGTTTTGATAGTGTCTTTCAAGAAATTGGTCTATTTAGTTTAAGCTTTCAAATTTGTGGGCATATAATTACTGATAGTATTTCTTACATCTTTTTAATGCCCATGGTATCAGTGGTGAAGATATATTTTTCATTTCTGGTATTGGATATTTGTATCTTCTTTTATTTCCTTAGTTTTCCCACCCAGAGATTTATCAATATATTCTATCTTTTCAAAGAATCTGCTTTTGATTTAGTTTCTTTTCTCTTTTGTTTCTTGTTTACCATTTCACTCATTTATTGTCTGTTTTTTCCTGTTTTTCCCTTATTTCTTTCTTTCTTTATATAATTGTTTATATAATTTATATAATTATTTATATAATATATATAACATTATATATTTAGTGGTCTAAATTTCCCTCTAAGCATGCCTTTTACTAAATCCCACAAGTTCTGATATATTATATTTTCATTTTCACTGAGTTTAAAGTATTTTTTAGTTTCCTTTCAGAATTAATTAATGTGATATTTATAAGTTTATTATTTAATCTCCAAATATAAAGAGATAATCCAGCTATTTTGTTTTTTCTAGTTTCTTACCTATATTATTTTTCTTCTCCTTGAAGAACTTATTTTAACATTTCTTGCATGATAGGTTTACTTACACTGAATTCCCTCAGCTTTTGCTTATCTAGAAAACTTCACTTTTGAAGGATAACGTTGGTGAATATAGAATTGTTTATTGAAGATTTCTTTCTTCCAACATTTTAAATGTTTCATTCCATTCATTTTTCACTTTCTATGTTTTTTGAAGAGAAGTCCAATGTGATTCTTATTATTTTTAAACTGGAACCTCAGAATATGATCTTATATGGAAGTAGGTCTTTTGCAGATAGGATGGAGATGAGATCATATTGGATTAGAGTGGACCCTAAAGCCAATAAGAATGTCCTCATAAGAGAGAGAAAAAGACAGACAGGGACACACAGAGAATAAAACCATGTGAAGATTGAGGATAAGATTGGAGAGATATGCATACAAGCTAAGAGATACTGAAGATTTCTAGCAACCTCCAAAACCTAGCAGGGAGGCATAAGACAGTTCCTTCCCCAATCTCCAAAAAGGAATCAACTCTCCTGAACCCTGATTTTGTTTAGGGGGACATCTGGCCTGAGAATGCTATAATATGATGAGCCCAATAAAATCACTGATTTTCAACAGTTCAGGTTTTTCTTGTAAGAGTGATGGCTTCCAAACTGTTTCCATGTCTGATCTTGAATTGAAGTTGGCCTTTAATTTTTCACTGATTTGTAAGATCTATGATACCCTCCTCCTGACAAGTTTTTAGTCCTTCGTCAAGCTTGCTTCCTTGTTCTTAGCAAGAGTATTGTTCCAAATTATCATTACGTGAACTTTTTCTAGTTTTGATTGCAAGGACTATATATATTTTTAGTTTCTAGATATGTTTTCTAATTTTCTTTTGTTTAGGTATTTCTTCCTTACATTTTAATACCATCTTTCATAATTTTAAACATTCTATTATCTAACATTTAAAAAATTAATCCTGAATACTGGCAAATTATCTTTGCTTGTTTGACGCAATTGCACTACTGGGTATTTACCCCAAAGATACAGATGTATTGATAAGAAGGGACACATATACCCCAATGTTCATGGCAGCATTGTCCATAGTAACCAAACTGTGGAAGGAGCTGAGATGCCCTTCAACAGATGAATGGATAAAGAAGATGTGGTTCATATTTACAATGGAATAATATTCAGCCATCAAAAAGGATGAATACCCACCATTTGCATCAACATGGATGGAACTGGAGGGGATTATGCTAAGTGAAATAAGTCAAGCAGAGAAAAACAATTACCATATGGTTTCACTCATATGTGTAACATAAAGAATAGCACAGAGGACATTAGGGGAAGAAAGGGAAAACTGAAGGGGGAATTTCAGAGGGGGAGATGAACCATGACAGACTCTGGACTTCAGGAAACAATCTGAGGGTTTCAGGGGTGGGGGATGGGGTAGCAGGGTGATGCGTATTAAGGAGGGCACATGTTGTAATGGGTGTTATACTCAAATAATGAATCACTGAACACTACATCAAAAACGAATGATGTACTGTATGGTGACTTATATAACATAATAAAAAATAATTTTTTAGATTTAAACGTATTTCTTAGTGCTTTCTCTAGGAGAACCATAAGAGATTTTGTTGAGACTGTGTTCTTTTAAAAATATGTTCAGTTTTCCAGTCTCTGTCTTCCTAACTTGTGGGTAAATTCATTCATTTATTCATCAAATATTGAGTGCCTGCCATGTGTCAGGGAATGTTTTATATTGTGGTGATATATCAATAAATATCAATAACCACAACATAAAAATTCTTGTCATCATGGAGCTTACCTTTCAATGGATATTAGTATACATTGAATTATTTCTTTTGCTTGGGATTTCCCTCTGCAATACTGATAGTACACACTAAATCTTCAAAGCCACATAAAGGAGGTTTATATCTCATAGAACTGTCTTTTTTTTTTTTCCCCTATATACGGGTAAGGCTGGAGCAGACAGTTTTTTTTTCTTGTCATCTCCTTTTTGATAATTGAGTGGATTATATAGTCCACCTTTTTAATAACTGAGTGGCTCTTATAGTCCACTCATTTATCTATGGTAGAGAGCTTTGAGCAAATTAACTTCATGCAGAGTTCTGAATTCCAAACTTGAAACCTTTGTTGGTTTCAAAGTCTTATCCTTTATTCACAAAGCAGCCTTTAAAAACCAAAGCTTTTTTCTTAAAAGCAGTCTTTAAAAACCACAGCTCTTTTTAAAACGTCCTGAAGGCAGCTATAACCTTACTTTTTCATTTTGGTGTCTTGCTCCCTCTTTTGCTATATGTCACATTTTATTCAGAATTTTTTTCAGTAGTTTAGATTTGAGACTTGTACATTAAGACAGTATGAAAGATATTTATTTATTTATTTCTTTATTTATTTATTTATTTACCCTTTCTGTACCTTTATATTTTGCTCATTGCCAAATTCAAAATTTTCTTCTAAAGTGTAGTATAAATTTTCTATTATAAAAATGGTTCTATGCCTTTCGAACATAAGGGAATCCAAATGTTGGTGAAGAGACTATCAGGTTACCCAGTTCTTATTTCTTTGAAACTAAAAAAGAAAGTGTATGGTTTCTTGTTTTCTTTTAGCTAATGGTTTTCATTTATAAACTACTTATTTCTTATTAAATCTACTTTTTCTAATGTTTTATTATTTTAATCATTGTTTAAAGTCTTATTTAGGTTTTGCTTGAAAGCTATTTTAACACAGTTCCAAAAGTAAATACTAGGTTAATATCCACATGTACTCTGCTCAGAAAATGGTGTAATTAAAGAAATTATAATTTTAATTATCTTTTGTTATAAAGCAATTGGAACGAAATACGTGCTTTTGCTTGCAAAACAGAAATTAAATGGGCATTAGTGGTCTAAAGAAAATTATAGTTTAAATGGTTTCTTATTTTACACTGAACAAGTATAAATAATATATCTATTTGGTGATAATTATCTGATTTTCCAGTTACATAAAGAATGCATGTATCTGTGCATTTTTAATATAGCTGCATTAAAACTTAACAGAGGGAATTTGGTATTTGTATAAAATTTATTTGCATCTTAATTAGAACTCTGAAAATGTGATACAATATTGTGTTATGTGAATAAATATTGTCTACATACACTGCAGTTCAATGTGTAAGCCAAAATCCCTTAGGTAACTCCAGGCAAACTTCTTCCTTTCCTATATACACAGAATACACTTGAGTTTGAAATGACAGATCAGCTCACTAGGAGAGAGAATATAAGACTTTTCTTTATATATCAGTGCTTCAGCTTGAGCAAACATCTTGTACCACTTTAAACTTGACTACAAAGTGTTTTATCAGCTTCTCTATAGCCTTTGCAAGTTATTGAGGTTAATGGTCAATGCAATTGCCATCTCTTATGCAATAAACTACTTTATTTTGTCTGTGAATTCTCTAAGGAGTAACACAAGCATAAAGGGTGTATTCAGCATACATGAAATATAACCCTATTAGAGTAGCCAACTAAATTACAGAATCTCTGAAGCAGAAAAGCTGCCAACTCTGTAAAATGATGGTATTTCTATTCTTGAATGAAATGAAATGATAAGGCTGCTGATTTCAATAAAAGAATTTGAACCAAAAATTCAGAGTCATTCAAAATGAACCCAATAAAATTGGAATGGCAGTACACATAATCTATTTGATGACTGCATTGAAGGGGGGAGAAAAAGAAGATGATCCGAATGGCTATGAATACTCAAGCTCATTTTGAAAAAAAATGATAAGAAAAACAGCAGTAGATAAACTACTTCATCTCAAGGATTATTATTCCAAGCCACCTGTTAAAATATGGTGTCATCATTGCATTTATCACAGTCAAAGGCTTGGCTATTAAAGATGGTAATATTTCTAGACACTGAAAAGAATTTTTAACTAGGGACCTAAAAATATGATGCTTAGTCATGTTACAAATGATGTATTTAATAATGGTGATTTATGTCACTTTGAATTTTATTTTATGACTTAAATTTTTTTATGACTAAAATAGCCATCCATATTGTAGTTGGAGCTTCCACAAATTTTATATATTTGGTATTCTGTAATATTTGCTATTTAACCCATCTCACCCCCTTCATTATATTTTTAAATTTTTTCTTTGTTTTTTTCCCACAAGAATAACTATAAATTCCCAATTAACCTCTAACTAAAAGCTAGCATTTATTCATATTCAACTACTAAGGAATTCAATGCATGAAATGAAGTCAAGAAAGACAGAGTTCAGACGGCATGCCACTTTTAATCCATCTCCTTTCTGCTGATATATTTTGTGCAGATTCAAGTTTGCAAAAAAAAAAATGGTTATGTATTTCATTCTTCATTCATGTGGACAGTAATATAAAGATTTTTGCCTACTGTATAAGGTTATACTTTTTTTCAATTTAATATAAATATTACTGAGATATTTATAGAATAGTCAATGATCTGGAGCTGGCAATGTGTTTCACACTCCCCACCCCCATATAAAAGTCTGTATTTCTTACACTTTCATGGTCAGGAAATTCATAACTAGGAAAATTATGAAAATATTTGGTAAAAAATATGAACATTTTTTAAAGCTTACCAGGTAAGTTATTAACCAATGAGATTTACTCTTCATTAAAGTTGTATACTTTAAGTACCTAATATGTATGATGAGCTAGGGATATAAAGAGAAGCATAACAGAAGTCCCTATCCTCAAAGAATTCATATTAAGATACAGAAAGGCATTGCCATTTATTGATTGTTGGGCAATATTAAATAGCCACATGTCACAACACTCAGCAAAATATATGCTAGCATTCCTATTCTATAGATGAGATAATATAATATGTGAACACAAAAACAAAAATTGATGGAATAAATGCTAGAATAATATATTTCAAATGCTATTTAAGAACAAAAAAAAAACAGCTGATTCCTTGTTTAACACAAAACATCACCAAGGCATTCAACTGTTGGCATTCAAGTATGGTCTTTCAGGTTAGCCAAACACTAAAGAAAGCCTAAGACAGTGAATTGCTCTCTAGTTATCTATTACTAATAAGTAGTAATTACCACAAATTTAGTAGCTGGAAACAAAACATATTTAGCATCTCACAGTGTCTATGAATCAGAAATCTGGGCATGGCTTAGCTGAGTCTTCTGCTTAAGAATTCACAAGACTACAGTCAAGAGGCTGGCCAGGGCTGCATCTGATCCTTACATGAGAAAGAACCAAGAAAGACGGAATTCAGTTCCATGTGGCTATAAGACTGAAGTCTTTAGTTTCTAACTGGATGGTTAGATGGTTGCTAATTGGAGACCATCCCCACCTCCTAGAAGTTGCCTACAGTTCCTTGTAATCTGGGGAGCTTCAACGTGTTCCTCAAAGCCAGTAGGAAGAGAGACTCAGCAAGGTGAGCATTATAATCTTATGTAAAATAAGCACACAATCACATAAACATTATCATGTACATTCTGTCATATTTACCATATTTTATTGGTTAGAAGGAAGCCATGGGTCCCACCACATTTAAAAGTAGAGGACTCATATAAGGGCCTGAATGCCAGGGGGCAGGATCATGAGGGCACATTAAAATTTGATCTGACAGAGATGGTATTAAATGAAGAAGATAGCTTCTGAGCAAACTATAAAGAACAAATAGATAGTAGAGACAAAGGTGAAGAGAAATGAGGGGCGCCTGGGTGGCACAGTGGTTAAGCGTCTGCTTGGCTCAGGGCGTGATCCCGGCGTTATGGGATCGAGCCCCACATCAGGCTCCTCCGCTATGAGCCTGCTTCTTCCTCTCCCACTCCCCCTGCTTGTGTTCCCTCTCTCTCTGGCTGTCTCTATCTCTGTCAAATAAATAAATAAAATCTTTAAAAAAAAAAAGGTGAAGAGAAATGAGATTTAAATTTGCCTTAGAAGAGTACAGTTGATTATCCTTCTGGTAATACTGAATCATAGTTGTTTCAAAACATAAAACTCAAGGAACACTCCAAGGGATGACATCATCATCATCATCAATCATCATCACAATAGCAGTTATCACTTTGCTGCCATCATATATCACAAACTGTGGTGAGGTTATGTATATGGTTCTCAAAGTTGGCAAATAAAAACATGTATGTTCAAATATTTGGGACATATTTATACTAAAATATTTGTCATTTATTTGAAATTCAAATTTAACAACTATTAACTGTTGTATCTGACAACCTTAGTTATATCTGTAATATCTTATGTATTACTGACAAAATACATGCAGCAGATACTATTATTATCATTATTATTTTCATCATCATCCTAAAGATTTATTTTTTTATTTTTTTTAAAGATTTTATTTATTTATTTGACAGAGA